>NW_027508801.1:25000-35000 GCF_051911475.1 Siphateles boraxobius | reverse complement strand
GGCATATGTGACGCCATATGACAAAACGGCGAAATACTACGCACATGACACCCTTTAGCGTGAATATAACACGCGAACCCAAGGCGTCTTAAGTTGACTGGCATCCTTTAGCGTGAATATGAGACGCAGACCCTACCCCACACCTAAACCTACCCATCACAGTGCGTGTTATATTGACGATAAAGGGTGCCATGTGCGTAGTATTTCGCCGTTTTGTCATATGGCGTCACATATAACGCCAAAGGATGAGAATGCGTTAGAATTGCATGATATAAACTTGCATTGCATGTTATAAAGTTTGAGATATAAACGCGCAATTCTAAGGAATAAATTCTGTCTTTTTTTCCTTAGAATTGGACTTTTTAACTCGCAATTGCGACTTTGTATCTCGCAATTCTGAAAAAAAGATGTCAGAATTGCAAGATAAACTTGCAATTTTTAAATAGAAATTCGCAATTATCTTTTACGATGTTTTATTCTGTGGCGGAAACAAGCTTCCATATATGTTGTAGCTGGATGTTGATGTTTTTAAGTGTGAATCCGGTGCATCTTCATCATGGCGTGTGGTTTCAGCAGACACACCTGACTCCTCCAGGCCTCAAACACACATCTGAGGTGAACAACTCCTGGAATGTTAAATCCGACCGCTCGAAGGGTTCAACACTAAACGCTCGTTCTGAAGGGAGTTTGACCTCAATTACTCAAGTATTCTGCTTTAGTGACTGTGCTCCACAGAAGAAAGAAAGAAAGCCATGGGTATGATGATATGATGTCAGATTCACATCTACTCTGGATGTGTTTAACAGTGACTGAAAACAGCTTCATCTGTGTCTGTTATTCGCATACAGAGGATTTTGTTTACAGTAAAACCATCTTTTATGGGTCTGAGCGACTCAAAGGAAATAACTCAGCAGTGAATCTGTGGTCTATGAGAACAGCATGTTTTAAAACAGCCCAACACACACTATACAGGTTCCACTAAAATGACTTTTTAATTGGACGAACATTTGGAGTCAGAAATATAAGATAAATCAGTGCTTGAAGCTTTTATGTATAATGCATTATAAAACTATTGATCATGCATTTTATAATGCATTGTTCTCGTGAATAATTGTAACCACAGTTATAATACACTTTTAGAAAGTATAGGCTACAGTTATTTATGAAAAGATATAATGCATCACAGCATGCATTATGAATAGCTTTATAATGCATAACACATAACGGCTTTAAATAAAGTGTTACCGATACATCATCCACAGCATATTTCTGTTTTCCTGGGAAGAAAGATTGCAGATTTCTGACATGTGAACTCAGAATTCAAATTAATAACTTACAATTCTGAGGAAAGAATTCTGAATTGTTAGTCACATTTTCCTTTATATGCACATATATATATATATATATTCCATGATGGAATTTAGAATCCATTATGGAAGAAAATTCCTGCCCTATAACTAATTAGTCAAGTAAATCTTAATTATGAGATTAAAAAGTCAAAATTATGACATACTAAGTCATAATTATGACATGGAAATAATAATTTGATGAAAAGTTGAAAAAAGATAAAAGATGAAAAGTTGAAATTATGACATAATTATGTCATAAAAAGTATTATCATCTCAATTATAACTTAATGTCATCATTTTTAACTTTTTTATGTCATAATTGACATTATAATTTCAACTTTTCATCTCATAAATCTGACTTGATATGTCATAATTTCAAATTTTCATCACATAAATATGACTTAGTATGACATATTTTCAACTTTTTTATGTCAATTTTGACAATTTTCAAAATTATAACTTAGTGTGTCATAATTTTTTACTTTGGGTCAATTTCGACTATCTCAAAATTAAGAAAGTCAACTTTTATCTCATAATTTTGACTATCTACATTTTTTGACTTTGTCATAATTTAGAATTTTATGTCATAATTTCGATTTTTTATGTTTATCACTTAGTATGTTGTTATGATTCGTAATTTTTTTTCTCATGTTGCAGAAAAGGGCTTCCATACACACCCGTGTGGAACAGACTCATATTTACAGTAATTCGTGAATATTTGATAATTTCTCTGTTAATGCCGTCAAATCTTCTTTTCGTGGTGTTTTAGTGAAGCGTATCGCATTATAAAGAAAACAGGAGCTCTGAGATTCTTCTAAACGTGTTTTTCATGGAAGCACGAGTCACACGGGTTCAGAAGAGTGAATAAATGATGACAGAATGATAGTTTTATGTGAGTTGGACTGTGTTGACCCTGCAGGATCGCAGTAAATCTCCTCCAACTTTCTAACACTAGCTCTGTTTATTTTACTGCGGTGGATCCAGAGAAAAGACACCAAACACAGAGATCAGATTCTCTCCGGATTGATATTTCACAACCACCGCAGCTTTTTAATCATGGAAATATATAGAGCTGTGAGTTTGTGTGTCAAAGTTTCAGTTTTTTGCGCCTGATGTTGTTTGTTCCACAATAATAAGACTATTGTATTTACACTGAGTCACTGCGGTGCAGTTTATGGGATCTTGTGGTGGTTTTAGGGTTGATATGGTAAAGTTTTTTATTATGCAACATAACTAAAACTTGTTTTACTTGATATCTTGATCATAAAGTCTAGACGTATTAATTTGGCTTTTTCAACGATGACTATGAGGAAACACTTCTGTTTCACTGCAGATTCTTTAAACTGAAACTAGAACTGAGTTTTTTGCACTTGTTAGATTGTTGTAACTCTCCCCGGTGAATATCAGCGTAATGTTTTGTGTCTCTTTCTCCTGATAAAACTAGTGTGATTTAATATCAGCTGTGGAGATAAAGAGCAGTGAATCCCAGTCGAATAACTGTTTAATGAGCTCAAGTACTGATCCCGGCCACATAAGATAGACAGCACACACACACATATATATATATATACTGTATTCAGTATTTTCACTGGCAGATGAATGTCTTGGTGAAGTATCAAATCCCTGAGTTGAGTTTCTTCAGGGGAAGACGGAGCGCTGATGTGATTTACAGTGTGAATGACAGGTAAAGACTTTTATTAACATAGTGATATGATCCAGGGCAGAGATTAGAGCGTCACTGTAACAAACATCTGCTTTCTATAACGTCCTGCAGTGAACATATAGAATCCAGAGTGTTTCTGTTAAAACCCTTCATCCTCTCACACAATCTCTACAGATACTCTTTCACATTATATTTATAATATAGAAACCAGATTCGGCCAAGCTGACAAAAATATGCTCTAAGAATGTTTTGCTAACGTTCCCATTAAGCTGAAAGTTCAGTTTTTTAAATGTTCTATAAATGTTTTTTCTTGGTTATGCAAACGTTAAGTGAACATTCCATTTCATCATTCTTCACACATTATAGATTGTTACATTTGAATGTTCTCTGAACATTCCGAATCAGTGTTACATTACATGTTTTTCAGATGAACGTCCAACTTTCAAATGTTACCTGAACATTCTAAAACTGGTTGTAACATTTAAAAACCGTTAAACAAACATCCAACTAAAACCTTTCAGAAAAAAGTTCCATGAATGTTGTTTAAATAATGTTTTTTGTGCTCATTTTTTGAGAACATTATTAAAGACCAGATAACTTTGAACAAACTTTGAGTTAATGTTACTGGAAGGAACTTTGAGAACATTAGCTAAAGTTCTGAGCTGGGAGTTGAATCAAAAGAAAGAAGAAAGAAAATTCTATTAAAATAGTATTTATAATGATTAGGGGTGTAATGGTACTCTCATATCATCACGATACTGAACTCACGATATTACTGCGATACTCCAAGACATATGATAAAAGGTTTAGAAAAAATTAACTTTTGATTAAAATGCTACATTTTATTTTAAATTGTGTGTGTAAATGAATATTCTTGGACTTGGTGCTGGAAACCCAATACTGGATAATAGAGACACCACCAGAATAACAATATTCATGATTCTGAAGATGAAAACACAGAATTATTTTAACTGAACATGCTCGATCTGTCAATGACTAGATATATTTAATATAATGTCGGCCACTTTTTACTGGTAACAGCATACATTTGGCATTATCAGGACACAGAAATATTCCCCCATTGCATTATTATATATAATATTCAACATTATAATAGTTTAATGTAGAACTGACACTAAAACTCTGAAAACTTGAATTTTTTCTCATACAGTAATTTTTATTTTAGGTAAACTATACACAATACGTATTGTCACTATCCACGGTATACATTGTTGCATTATTATATTGCGATATATTGTGACACGATATTTTGTTACACCCCTAATAATGATGTATACTGAATTTAATTTACCTGGACAGAATGATTCACATTTCTTTGCGAGAACTCCGGGATTGTGCTTTCATGGCCTGTGGCTGATGTGATATGTTGTAATCCAGTTCAGCCCCATCAGTTACTCAGAGGAAATTTGCATTATTCACTGTCTGGATTTCACACACTGGTGTCGGTTCTCTGTCACAACTGAGTTTGAGAAACACAGCGCTTGTTTCAGTGTGAGATGACAGAGGATCACACTTCATTCCCTGAGGATCTGATCCGTGTGTTCACACTTTGTATCCGTGAGATGTTCTCGCTGTCCGTTTCCCGAAGAGACTTTCATCCCGATCCGAGGACACTCACATAGAGTTCAATAGAATAGAGTTAGATGTAAAGGGAAATTCATCTTTAATCAACATTATTTGGTATCACTTTACAATAAGGTTCATTAGTAACATTAGTTTACTACATTAGTTAACATACAGCATTTATCAATCTTAGTAAAAGGAGAACTCCGGGCAATTTTTAAGTTAATCTTGATCGTTATATCTTTGTGAGTACTGTCTATAGAAAAAAACCCGAACCGGATTGGTGCTTGCAACAAGGAGCTGTTCCCGCAAATGCCCAGAGCTCCCCCTCAGCTAAATCGGCAGTTATGGGGCATATACATAAAGAGTGTCTTTGTGCCTTCTAACAGACACAAAATGTAATTAAAATGCCTGTCCAACATGAACAGGGCCCTTACATGTGTAATTTGTTTAAAAGACAAAATCCCTGTACAAAAGACGTACAATGCAATACCACGACCCCTGTATCAAGAGGTGAAGACCCACATACAGAATCTGCTGAGTCAGGGGTGGATCCAAAAGTCGACATCCTCCTATTCCTCGGGGATGATAAGGGATGATATCTGTGTTCCCTATCTTGACGATGTGTTAGTCTTCAGCAAGGATTTCGACCAGCACCTCGAGGACTTGAAGAAAGTGCTACAGCGACAGGAGCAGTGTGGGATCAAGCTAAGGCCAAAGAAATGTGACTTTTTAAAGCGGGAAGTCTGCTATGTGGGCCGCATCATCTCTGAACATGGGTATAGCATGAACCCCAAAGAAAAAGAGGCTGTGTAAGCACTAAAGTGGGAAACACCTAGCACTGTTCGTGAGGTGAGGAAGCTCATGGGTTTCCTTGGTTACTACTGATCATACATTGCTGACTTTGCCAGAGTAGCCAAGCCTTTATATGAACTACTGACAAAGCCCAGCATGTGCAAAACGAAAGGCTCCGGAAAAAGAGGGAACTCTTCCTCGCAAGCACCTCCATCACAGCCAGTAGAGTGGACAGGGAGACATCAGGAAGCGCTGGAGAAGCTGATTGCGGAGTTGTCAAGCCCACCCATTATGGCATACCCAGACTTTGAAAAGCCATTTGTCCTTCATGTTGATGCGTCAGAAGAAGAGCTAGGAGCTGTACTGTACCAACGACAGGGGGGCAAACTCCGAGTAGTTGGTTATGGGTCTCGGACTCTGAGCCCTGCCGAAAGGAACTACAAGCTGCATTCTGGGAAGTTGGAGTTCCTGGGACTCAAATGGGCGATCACAGAGCGTTTCCGGAACTACCTGTTTCATGCACCGCATTTCATTGTCTTAAGTGATAAAAACCCATTGACATATGTCATGAAAACGGCAAAGCTTAATGCAGCGGGGCAACGGTGGGTTTCTGAGCTGGCAGACTCCCGTTTCACTTTGAAGTATAGACCAGGGACGGCAAATCGAGATGCAGACTTCTTATCACGGAGACCAGTGCCCATTGAAGTCACAGTCAGAGAGTGCAGTCAGGAATGTGAGCCAGAAGTTCTAGGATCAATGGGGGAAGTCCTGAAAGCACAACGACGTGGAGAAGTGGACTGGATATCTGCAATCACTTGCAACATAGATGTCTTACCGGAGGAGCTGAAGGGTGGATCAGAGAACAGTCAACGGCTAACGCCTCAGGATATCAGGAGCGCTCAGCTGAGTGATCCAGTCATTAGCCGAGTACTGGATCTGAAACAGAAACAAATCTATCTCAAACACAAAGACAAATTGAGGGAACCGGAACCTGTGAGACGACTCTTACGAGAATGGCATCACATGCAGATTAACGAGGAAGGTATCCTGCAAAGAAAGATACTGACCAGAACTCAGTTAGTTTTCCCAGAAAACTTGAAAAGTATGATTTACAAGTACTTGCATGAAGACATGGCCCACCTAGGTACTGAACGTATGGTGACAGCAGCTCGTGCACGTTTCTTCTGGCCAAGAATGAGAGAAGAGATAGAGCATTATGTTACAAGAGTGTGTCGATGTCTAAGACAAAAGAAACCAAACCGGATTACCAGAACCCCAATCAAGAGCATTGAGACAACAGCTCCATTTGAGATGATCTCGATTGATTACCTGCACCTGGAGAAAAGTAGAGGGGGAGCAGAGTATATCCTTGTGGTTGTAGACCATTTTTCGAAGTTTGCTCAGGCATACGCCACCAGAAACAAGTCTGGAAAGACAGCAGCCCGGAAGATCTTTGAAGATTTCATCATGCGCTATGGTTTTCCTGCAAAGATCCACCATGACCAGGGGAGGGAGTTTGAGAACAGCCTGTTCCAAAAGTTACAGAGTTACTGTGGGATTAGTCATTCACGTACAACTCCCTACCATCCCCAAGCTAACCCGGCAGAGAGGTTCAATAGGACACTGTTGGGGATGCTGCGGACCTTAGAGGAGACAAAGAAGTCGAATTGGGCAGAACACCTTAACAAAGTTGTCCACGCCTATAATTCAACGGTGCACGAGTCAACAGGATTTTCCCCATTCTTTCTCCTGTTTGGCCGAGAGCCAGTTCTTCCAATTGATCTGGTGCTCCCCACGAAGCAAGTAAAGGACACCCGGTCTCATGCCGACTATGCTGAAAAGTGGAAAAAGTCTATGCAAGAAGCATATGATATAGCAAAAAAGAACATGAAGAAGGCTGCTGCAAAGGGGCAGAGAAATTACAATCGGAAGGCATGGAGTTCTGTCTTGGAGCCAGGTGATCATGCGTTGGTGAGGAACCTGTCAGAAAGAGGCGGGCCAGGAAAACTGCGAGCGTTCTGGGAAAAACGAACGTATATGGTGAAGGAAAGGAGAGGAGGAGATGGGCCGGTGTATGTAGTTGGACCGTTGGATGCGACTGGAAAGGATAGAGTGCTGCACTGGAACCTTTTATTACCTTGTCTGTACCTGGTTGATGAGCAGAGGACAGCCGATGTTTGTCTGGAAAGAAAAGGATGTCAGAGGAACAGGTCAAAATAGGAAGTACAACCACCACAAAATACTCACCATGGAAGCACTGACAGTTCCAGCGACGAGGAGGTCGACTTGTGGGTTCCAATGCAGAGAGCAGGAACAGATCTAGATCCATGTCCAGCAGAATTTCACCCTGGAAGAGAGTGGAGAGAAACAGGAAACCTGAAAAGGAACCTGACATCGAAGAAATTGGTGACGAATCTGTAAACCTACCTGACTCAGATAAGTCCGATGAAGAAGTGCTGGGAGATCTTCAAGGTGAGCGGGAGCTGGAGGAAGGATCCATTGGAGAAGCCGAGCATGAAGATAGTGACTTGGCATCAGAACCTATCAGGAGAACTTCTGCCAGAACCAGGCGACCTAGGAATCTATACACATATGACACCCTGGGTGAGCCCACACTTCGACCAGTGAGCTGGGGTGTTTGTGGTGGAAATACTGACGTGATAACCTGCTGTGTACAACCCCACCTGAGCATCGATCACCTGAATCTGTATCCTTCATACTAAGTAATAATAGTGAGAGTTGAAATAGTTACGTTCAAGGTAATATTTTTGTTAAGTGAGTTATAAACAGTTAAGGGTATTGTAAGTCTACAGTCGTAATAATGCGATAGGCTACAGCAGAATTATAGGTTGTTCAGCCTAAGGTATATTTGGCAGACTGGAAGAACACTAAGAATATTAATGCATTACTGAAGTGACATTTAAAATGTGTCAAATACATTGTGGAGGTGTATGTGGTTGTGTCCACTTGTCATTACAGGATGTTCTGGGGGGCCCACCAGCGAACCTAAAGACAAGACACCTCTCAACATGCATCAAATCTAATAGTTTAGATAATTGTAATTATGTCACAGTAGTTTGGAAGTAAAATATATTGTTAAGCTGTGAGAAAGCAAGTACATTACACTGTTATTGGAACTTACACTTTCAATATTTGCCCAGAGATTGTAAACTAAAAATGTTTTGTAAATTATATTTTTTTAGTGGGGGAGGGTGTAATGACCTCAAATAATTATTTAATTTGTTATGTCTTTGTTTATTGTAGATAATCTGCACTAATATAATGTAAACAGTATTCATATAGAAAGCCTCAGGAAATATGTATACTGTGTGAGAAGAAAAGACTAGTGAGAAAAAGGGGAAGAGAAGAAGCGCAGTTCACGCATGTGGTTGTTCATGTTAAAACGTTCTGCCCCAAAATCTGTCACAGAAAACAAAAGAGAAAAACAACCGGGGCGAATAAATCAACAGAAAAGATCTTGTTGTCGTTGTTATTGTCTAAGGGGGCAACACATACAGACAGACATATATAAATAGATAGATAGACAGACAGACATATATATATAGACAGAAAGATATATATATATATATATATATAGACAGACAGACAGATATATATACATATAGATAGATAGACATACAGATATATATATATATATATATATATATAGACAGACAGACAGATATATATATATATATATAGACAGACAGAAAGATATATATACATATAGATAGATAGACATACAGATATATATAGGTCCTTCTCAAAAAATTAGCATATTGTGATAAAGTTCATTATTTTCCATAATATAATGATAAAAATTAAACTTTCATATATTTTAGATTCATTGCACACCAACTGAAATATTTCAGGTCTTTTATTGTTTTAATACGGATGATTTTGGCATACAGCTCATGAAAACCCCAAATTCCTAACTCAAAAAATTAGCATATCATGAAAAGGGTCTCTAAACGAGCTATTAACCTAATCATCTGAATCAACTAATTAACTCTAAACACCTGCAAAAGATTCCTGAGGCTTTTAAAAACTCCCAGCCTGTTTCATTACTCAAAACCGCAATCATGGGTAAGACTGCCGACCTGACTGCTGTCCAGAAGGCCATCATTGACACCCTCAAGCAAGAGGGTAAGACACAGAAAGAAATTTCTGCACAAATAGGCTGTTCCCAGAGTGCTGTATCAAGGCACCTCAGTGGGAAGTCTGTGGGAAGGAAAAAGTGTGGCAAAAAACGCTGCACAACGAGAAGAGGTGACCGGACCCTGAGGAAGATTGTGGAGAAGGACCGATTCCAGACCTTGGGGACCTGCGGAAGCAGTGGACTGAGTCTGGAGTAGAAACATCCAGAGCCACCGTGCACAGGCGTGTGCAGGAAATGGGCTACAGGTGCCGCATTCCCCAGGTCAAGACACTTTTGAACCAGAAACAGCGGCAGAAGCGCCTGACCTGGGCTACAGAGGAGCAGCACTGGACTGTTGCTCAGTGGTCCAAAGTACTTTTTTGGGATGAAAGCAAATTTTGCATGTCATTCGGAAATCAAGGTGCCAGAGTCTGGAGGAAGACTGGGGAGAAGGAAATGCCAAAATGCCTG
>NW_027508801.1:0-20000 GCF_051911475.1 Siphateles boraxobius | reverse complement strand
CGATACCGATATCATCATCATCATCATCATCATCATCATGACGGCTCTCTTCACGTCTGTCTATTTTCCATCAGTGTGTGTGTGTGTGTGTTTTGATTCGCTCACTGTGGAATGAAATGATGCAACAAACATACACTCAGATTATAATCATCAAAAACTTCTGCACGCCTGCCGTATAGTGTGTATAATGGGAGTATACTGTTATTGTATCAGTAATTTTATATTACGTTAATGATATATATGCCAGCATACTATTTTAGCAGTGAAATGAATTAATATGAAATGACTATATTGTGTAATCATGTAGTAATTCCTGTTATTAGACGATCTGGTGAGTAAACTGCTTCCCACAGGAAAGACGCTGCATTTCATTATTTGGTTTAATTGAATGGAAACATGGAAACAACTCTCACTAAAACTACAAGAAGAAAGTCCATCCGTCCGTAATTTATCTGTTTATTAATCCCAAAATAAGCCTCGGTCTCTCTTTTTTTTCTAAAAAATAATTCTGATGTATAAAAATACATGATTTATTATTATATTATTTCTTTGTGCATTTCTTTGTTTATTTATGAATTTATTTATTTAATTTATTTATTAGTGTATTTATTTCTTTGTTTATTTGTGAATATATTTGTTTGTATATTTATTTATCTATCATCAGAATTATTTATCAGAATTATTTTAGCATAAAGAAAAAAAAAAACAAGTATATATAAAATTAAATAATGTCTATTATACACTGTATATATGCATATTTTTGGCATTTTCATATGAAATGTGACCAACTGGAGCAGAATAGATATAAACTCTATATTGTCACTGTAAGACCCTGACGAGATTGATAAATGAAAGCGGTTCTTCATTAAACTGTTATTTGATTATCAGCAGAGACGGTCTTCCAGCTTTAATAGGCCTCATCGGATGAGTGTGTGTTTAACTGTCGGGGTCAGGAGTGTGTGTGTGTGACGACGCTGTCGGTCGAGGGATTGACAGAGACACACTCACGGAGACGCACACACACGCACACACACACACACACACACACACACGCACACACACATGCACACGCATACTCACACACACACACACACACACACACATGCACACAAGCTCACACACACACACACACACACATGCACACGCAGACTCACTCACACACACACAAGCTCACGCACACAAGCTCACACACATGCACACGCATACTCACTCACACACACACACACACACACACACACATGCACACGCATACTCACACACACACAAGCTCACACACACACACAAGCTCACACACACACACAAGCTCACACACACACATACACACACACACACACACACACACACACACACACACACACACACACACACACACACACACACACACACATGTAGTGTTTCCATGTTTTATGGGGACTTTCCAATGACATAATGATTTTTATACTGTACAAACTGTATATTCTATTCCCTTACACTAACCCTACCCCTAAACCTACCCATCACACACACACACTCACACACACACACACTAACCCTACCCCTAAACCTACCCATCACAGAAAACTTTCTGCATTTTTACATTTTCAAAAAACATCACTTAGTATGATTTATAAGCTGTTTTCCTCATGGGGACCAAAAAATGTCCCCACACGAACAAGGATTTCAGATATTGCCATCCTTATGGGGACATTTTGTCCCCATAATGTAGGGTTTACCAGGCCACACACACACACACACACACACACTCACACACACACACACACACACACACACACACACACACACACACACACACACACACACACACACACACACACACACACTCACACAAGCTCACACACACACACACAAGCTCACACACACACATGCACATGCATACTCACTCACACGCACGCTCACTCACACACACACACACACACACACACACACACACACACACACACACACACACACACACACACACACACACACACACACACACACACACACACACACACACACGGTCACTGCGACGTCTTTCATTAACCTTGAGTCGTCTGCCTGCTTGAATCAACCCAGTTTCCCAAAAGCCTGATGAAAAATGCTCATATGTAGAATATAATGGGGAAAAATATACACAATTAATGTTTTATATTCTTTGTTAATCAAGTCACCTTTATTTATATAGCGCTTTTTACAATACAAATCACTGAATAACATAAGCAAATACTTTCTTTTTGTAAAAGTTACTACCAAACAAGAATGACTACTATACATAATGTTCTATTATTTTCTATTTGTTTGTATATTTTCTATTAGATTGTCTTTTGTTTTCAGACGTTTGAATATCAGAGCACATTATTTATGCCTTTTAATAGAAATGCTTCCCTAAATAATTAACAAGAAAATAATGTTTTACTCTAGAACAAGAATGACTAAAAATAGAAATATTATATTCCATTTTTTATGATTTGTTATATTTATATCTAATTTGTTAATGTATTTTTATTTAATAAATTGCATAATTAAAAATACAATATTTATATAACACAATCGTGTATCAGACATGTAAATATCTGAGCATATTTTACTCCTGAACAAGAATGACTGTAAATCTAAATATATTTTTATGTAATTTGTTTATTAATTAAATTAATAAAAAGACAAAAGATCTTGAGATGTTTGGTAATTGTACTTGAATTAATTTAATGTATATATATATATATATATATATATATATATATATATATTGCATTCTTTTATTTTATTTTATTAAATATAATAAAATAACACAATAAAATATAATGTAATACAATATATTATTATATTTAATAAAGTTTTAGTATTTTATTATTATTTCTATTATTTTTTTAATTGTATTTCTATTATTTGTATATATTTAGACAGGACTAAAGTGTGCAATAGAAAGAATCGCACAATATTTCAGTGGTTTGGTTAGTTGGATTGATTCGCACAGTTAAACTGGATGTCTGTTGTGTTCCTGTGCGGTTCTTTAGCGCAGGTGTTCTCCAGCTTTCTCATGCAGATGAGCTGGTGCCGGTGAAATGAAGAGAAGCATCAAACGCTTCCCGACTCCCACATTTCTCCATCTGTGATGTTCAGATCAGAGCCTGAACCGAGAGATTACACAACTGTACGCTTTAAAAGCGCTCGTCGTTAGCCTGTGTCTTCATCTGTGAGACGCATGTACCCGCTCTACATTACTGTACACCAAACAACCTGCTTTTACTTGCATTGTGTGTGTGTGTGTGTGTGTGTGTGTGTGTGTGTGTGTGTGTGTGTGTGTGTGTGTGTGTGTGTGTGTGTGTGTGTGTGTGTGTGTGTGTGTGTGTGTGTGTGTGTGTGTTCCTGGAACCAGTCCAGTGCCAATCATTCAGTGAAAGATTCAAACAGGTGAACCGATTCAAAAGATTCGAATCACTGCCATGAATCAATGTTCTGCTGTTGGTTTATTCTAAAAGTACTGATGTCGTTTGAAGTAGGGCTGCACAATATATCGAAATATCGCAAATGTAAAACACTGTTCACTTTCAGAAGTTGTAGAGATGTTTTCTTGTCACAAAAAGAATGTGAAACATGTATGTAGGTATATTATAATATATTTTAAGCATTATCGTATCTCATATCGCATTTTCTTTCCCCTTAGTTTGAAGGCCCTTTGGATGCGGAGTTTCATGGAATCTGGGAAATTTTGGATGAGTAAATCAAAAGTAGTGCTTCATGAAATTAAGTAAATTAATGTTTTATGTCTTCATTTGATATTTTTTTAAAATCATATACCCAGAAAAATGAAAACAGACAACACAGAATTTCATAAAAAAATTCATAGGGCCCTATTATTAAAAAATTATGCTTTTTGATTATTGAAATTTAATTAGATCATTGAAATAGAAACCAGAGAAATTTAAACGGAAAACACAGAGTTTGGGGGAAAAATAAGTGATTTAATAGTTAGACTTTTAAAATAATTGGTTATAAGTTACATAAGTTCATGATTTCATTTAATTAGATATAGGCTACTTATTGAGTACTAACATTTATTTTGACCATTTAAAAGGAATCCAAAAAAAAAAAATTAAACGGAAAACAATGGAATGCAGAAATATTTAAGTGGAAAAATGGGGTAAAAAAATAAAAGGGCCCTAAAATTTTTATTTTTGTTAAACCTTTTAAATAAATTGTTGTTAAATTGTATATGTTTAATAATTTCAATTAATTAAACATGCTTTTGATTACTAAAATTAAATTTGACCAAATGGAATGCAGAAAATTAAGTGGAAAAAATGGAATTTGAGAAAAAAGTGATTTTATAGGGCCTTAAAATGTAATTTTTAATGATTTTAATTAATTAGACATGCTAATCGATTACTCAAATTTCATTTTTACCATTAAAATGGAATCCAGAAATTTTTAAATGGGGAACATTTTTTTATTTGGGATGGAATGGATGTCATTGGGCCCTAATCACTGTATGCCGTCTACAGTTGCACACTATTCCCAGCAGAACGAGGGAATGTTCCGGAATGCTGCACGTCATCTTCTGCTGAGATATGAAGTGACACATCATATGATACATGGTTGTAAAAGCACGGACAGCCTCGATCCCAAGGCCATCAGAGAACATTCCCATCACATTAAACCCTGAGCGTGAAAAACCCCCTCATGCTGGATCAGATGATCCCAGAACAACATTCACTCTCATATCGAGGTTATAACTTCTTCTCAAACTCACATTTTTGGTTTCTTTGTTCAGTTAACTCTCCCAGTATACTTTTATTGTCTTTTTCACATATTTTAGTAATCATTATAAATTTGGTGTCATTCAAAAGCTGAAACCTCAAAATTCATCCTGTGAAAACCGTTTTGAAATTGGACATTGCTTTACCATAAAAACGGTACTTTAAACTTTTTTAATAGGCTCCTCCCCCTAGTGGGTGGAGTCATGTTTTAAATTATACGAAATTTACTGCACTATTTCAATCAAAACGTTTTCTAATATTGACAGAAGCATATCGTTGGAAAGGTCTGAGTCTCAAGGTTCTGTATGTGGCGGTTGTTTTGTGATGGAAGTGATATTGTGACAGAATTATATTAATTTGTGACTGGAGAACGAATCAAATTGAATATGGGTTTAGCCCGGTGGCTATTTTTGGTACAGCGCCGAAACAAAATCTCACCAGAACCTACATTTTTGTGATATCAACTTCAAATTTGGAACAGAACTTTGTTGGACATTAAGCATTGATTTTATACCAATTTTAGAGGCCAAATTATTAAGTATATTTTGTATAAAATAAAAAAATTTAGCGCAGTAGATTTGCTTTAAACTTCTAGAACTTTTGAAACATCACGTCATCTTTGTGTACCATTGATGAATAAAAGTGAATTCATCATGAAGTCATCAGAGATTACAAAATTTTGGCTGATACCGATAACCAATAATTCTTTCTATTTGAAAGCCGATAACCGATCATTTGGCCGATAAATCTAAATCTCAATTCTTATATAATTGTTGAGAGCTTGATTACAAAAACAAAAGTCTCACCATTAAAGCCATGTTTCAAACACACAATTATGACATTCTCATTATAATTTTACGAAGCTTATATGACAGACTCGCGCTGCGCATGTTGCACTGAACTGTATTTTCCTTTTTTGAAGTGATTCCAATCATATTTCAAGCAATTCAAAACCATCATGTTGAACAGTGCGCATCTGAAGAGTCTCAGCTGAAGGAAATAATACATTATTTATCGGCTTTAATATATCTGACAAATTTTCTTGTCAGGGACGATAACTATAACATAAAAAATGAACATATATTTACCCGATACCGTGGCCGTTATATCGTGCATCCCTACTTTCTTTTATAATTGTTTTCCTAATATTGTCTGAGTAGAATAAGGTATAATCAGAAGATTGATGTCTAACTTTGACGATAAAGACTTGAGGTTATGTGTTAAAGGGTTAAAAAGTGTACATTCATGAATAATGACTATTTCAGTGCATGTTCATGTGTCTGTGTGACAGTTGACGTGTTTAAAAGAACATCGGAACCTCAGGCTGTAAAAGATTCTATTTGGAATCTTTATTTGATGTGGAATGTTTTCAGATGGCGGTTGATAAATCCAGATCAGTGGATTTTGATTGACAGTTGATTATAGCTGGTGATGCTGTAAGTGGATTTCAGTCGGGATGATGTGAGGATTGTGTGCAGTTTTTCTGGAAGATTGTAGATTAATTTGGAAGTATGTCTGGCGTTTGGATGAGATGATGCTGTTAGAGGAGGATTTGCGTGTGTGTGTGTGTGTGTGTGTGTGTGTGTGTGTGTGTGTGTGTGTGTGTGTGTGTGTGTGTGTGTGTGTGTGTGATCTTCATGTTACTGAAGATCAGTTGCGTTTAGAGGAAGTTTCATCAGTTTTCTGCTGTATTGGGTTGTGTAATGTTTCATAAAGTTGAGTTTCTTTTCTCAAAATAGAGTTAATCACCTTTTGAAAGTAATGTGATGCTTCACATAATTATCGTATCAATTACGGTACATCGTTACACCAGTAGGTGGCGACAAGTGACCGTTAAAAAATGTACTTGTCATTGAATCATTCATTTAAGAGATTCGTTCAAAAATGTTGATTCATCCTGTAATGAAACCCATGAAATCTTTGTGTGAGTTATTGAATCATACATTTTCTGGAAGATTGTAGATTAATTTGGAAGTATGTCTAGCGTTTGGACGAGATGATGTGTGTGTGTGTGTGCGTGTGTTCATGTTACTGATGATCAGTTGTGTTTTAGAGGAAGTTTCATCAGTTTTCTGCTGTATTGGATTGTGTAATGTTTCATATAGTTGAGTTTCTTTTCTTCCAGTTAGAGATATGATGTGTTCTTCAGGAATGAAAAATGATCATGTCATTTTAAACCCGTTTTTTTCCAGGTTTGCATGATTGCGATGCAGAACTCGTCAGATTAATAACCAGTATGGATCTGTTTTAGAAAAGGCTGTTATCTGATCGTCACTGCTTCTCTTCCTCATGTTGAACTGAAGAATCATCTGAATATTGTTGAAGTTATTTTTATGTGTGTGTGTGTGTGTGTGTGTGTTTCCTCGTGATATTCCTGCCTCAGTGGCGGCCCATCATGCCCTGGGGCAAATCCTCACTGAATGCAGATGTTTGTGCTAATGTGTGTGTGTGAGTGTGTGTGTTTTAACCCTAATGGCTGCATCCTTTAGAGTTAAATGGAGTGTGTGTAATTCAGTTCACTGATAGTCCCTGGCTTTCTGAAGAGGGCTGATATAATGACACTTCACGTTCATTTCCCACCAGATTAAACTGAATTGATGTTGGAATATAATCTGTCTGAGATCGCAGGCTTGAGCTCGAGGTTGTTTTATCCGCGCTTCAGACCCGCCTGAATTTTTGTAAATTTAGCGTTGTTTTATTTTCTTCAAATAAATTTCCACTAATACATTTTTACATTTTATCCAGAGAATGTGTCTGTTTGCCAGATTACTGTGATTGGTTGCTTTATGGTTGTCGTGGATGGTTTTTAGTGCATTGCCAGGTGGTTGCTAGGGTGCTTTGAGTGGTTGCTAGGTGGTCGGGTCAAAGTTTGGAATAATATTTAAACTCAATGCATTAACTTTCATTTGCATTTAAAGTGAGATCAGTTCTGAACCACTGTTGTTTAGAGCTGCACGATTAATCTTTCTGTGTTATAATAGTTCAGATTATTACAGACGTACTGGGATAAAAGGTTATAGTTCGGATATAAACACTGATGTTGACGCTAGCGATCAAATTTTGAAAGTTATGTGATGCTTCAAATAACGATAGTATTGATTACGTTGTTACACCAGTAGGTGGCGACAAGTGACTGTAATAAATATATTTGTCATTGAATCATTCATTCAAAAGATTTGTTTAAAAAAATGCTGATTGATCCAGTAATGCAAACATTGACGTTAAATGTTTTTGTCTATTCAGAATCATAGGAAAATCGTGATTTCTATTTTGAACAAAAAAAATTAAATAACTAATCTCTGCTCTTCCAGAATTGTGCAGCTCTAATGTTGTTGTTGTTGTTGTTTAATAAAACCGTTATACAATAAATCAGAAATAAAAATATATCAATGTAAGATGAAAAACTTAAATGACAACAAAAAAAGAAAATTAGAGGTGTTGATTCGGAAACTAACTTCAAGTTGAAATTAGTAAAACTGGAATAAAAATTAAATTAAAACTAAATGGAAATGCACATAAATAAATGACTAAAATTAAAACGAAAAATAAAAGCTAATTCAAAATCGGAAAAATAAATACTATAATACTATGCAAATAATACCAAAATAACACTGAGTGTCTGGATTGCGTCTTGGCAAACGCTGTGTTTGACTTCTCTCACGCCACACACTCCTTCTTTATCTCCTTTTCCTGGCGCTCAACAGTTCTTCTGTGACCGGGCCAAACCAGCTCGTCTCAGTCCTTCACATCTTCTCTTTATCACTCCGTTCTGCAGAACAATGTCTCCTTTCACCAGGGAGTTATGGGATTGTTTATGGGTGTCGTGTGCGTTATTGCAGGGATCAGGCGTTTCTGAAATATGAAGGTCATTGTGGTTTCTGTGTTTTATAAATAGATTCGACTGACCTACATTATTGTTTTTTTATTCATTATTTGGATATATTTGACTTGTTGAGTGAGAATGCAGCCGATGTAGATTGTTTTTATTTCTCCATGCGTTCCAGAAGAGTTCCTTGTGATCCTGACCTACATTATGAGAATATTAGTGGAGTTTTGTTTAGGCAAGCATCACTGTTACTATTTCTCACGTAGACAGTTAATGATAAACATTTTTATAAACATTTAAAAATAAAAAAATGCATCAATGAGTCAAAGTTCCTGTTTTAAATAATTAAACCTGTTTAGCATAAAGGCCAGTGTGTAAAACATGGTCAGTTATTCTTTTTGTTGATAATTTTACACCTGCAGATTATAATAAATATAATCTAATTTATTTTTTATATAATTTATTTATTAATATGTAGTTTAATAATTCTAATTTAATTATTAAAATGTTATAATTCTTTATTTTAAATCTCTCTCTCTCTCTCTCTCTCTCTCTCTCTCTCTCTATCTCTATATATATATATATATATATATATACACATTTAAAATCAAATCAAATTTAAAAATTTAAATAATTAGTTTTGATTTAATAAATATAATAAAATAAAAATATGACATTTAAATAATTATTTATACATTTTATTTTTATTTGTTTATTCATTATAATAAATTACATTGCATTATTATGTTATATTGAAAAAAAATAAAAAAAATTGGAAGAAAAAATATATTGTATGGTAAATAGTCTAATAATTTATAGATGAAAGTATATATATTTGTTTATTGGTGTGTTATTGTTATATGAAGTGTTGTTGTTGTTGTTGTTAGTGTTTGTTTTCTTCCTGGTAATCAAACCGAGATGCTCATAGATGATGATTTTCAGAAGTCCTGTATGACGGTGAAATGTGATGAGCTGCAGATCCTCTGATATACGACACCACAGATCATCTGAGGACAGCAGGCTTAAAATCAGTGCGTTAGAGGGAGAAAAATGAAACGGAGAAAATCTTCCATGTTTGATTATCTAGTACAGACTCTTTAAAAAGGCTCCAGTTGGAGGCAAAGAAGATTTTTACAGCCTGAAGCAACAGGATAACATCTTTAAAGTTGACATTAACTTGTTGAAAATGACTCTTTCTTCCCATTACACACTTTTCTCCATCTTTATTTACTCATAAATATCACATAATGGCGGTAAAATGGGTTGTGATTTTTTTCTCTCTCTAATTCTTTAGAAGATCAACTATATCCTGGTGTTTTAAAGAAGCCAGAAACCCAAACACTGATCTGAAGAACCTATAATATAACATCAAAAACATGTTTAATCTTCAAAAAAATAGGGATGCACCGATATGAAATTTTGGCCAAAGCCGATAATTCATTATATCTGAAAGCCGATAACCGTTATATTTGCGGATAAATCTAAATCCAAATTTTTATATAATTTTTGAGAAAACAAAAGATTACGAAAACAAAAGTCTCACCATTAAAAGCCACCTACAAAAAACACAATTATAATGTTCTCATGATAATTTTACGTAGCCGATATGGCAGACTTGTTGCACTTAACTCTATGTCCCTTTTTTGAAGTAATTCCAACCATATTTCAAGCAATTCAAAACCATCATGTTGAACAGTGCGCATCTGAAGTGTCTCAGCTGAAGGAAATAATCCATTATTTGTCAGCTTTAATATATTAAAGAATAATAAGATTTGGCCGATAACATTAAAACATATCGTCCGATACCGATAACATTAAAACTGAACATATTTCGTCTGATACCGATAACATTAACATTGAACATATATCGTCCGATAACATTAAAACTGATCACATATCGGCCGATACTGATAAAATTAAAACTGAACATATATCGTCCGATACGATAACATTAAAACTGAACATATATCGTCTGATACTGATAAAATTAAAACTGAACATATATCGGCCGATACCGATAAAATTAAAACTGAACATATATCGTCTGATACTGATAAAATTAAAACTGAACATATATCGGCCGATACGATAACATTAAAACTGAACATATATCGTCTGATACTGATAAAATTAAAACTGAACATATAACGGCCGATACCGATAAAATTAAAACTGAACATATATCGGCTGATACCGATAAAATTAAAACTGAACATATATCGGCCGATACCGATAAAATTAAAACTGAACATATATCGTCTGATTCTGATAAAATTAAAACTGAACATATATCGTCTGATTCTGATAAAATTAAAACTGAACATATATCGTCTGATTCTGATAAAATTTAAACTGAACATATATCGGCTGATACCGATCAAATTAAAATTTAACATATGTATCGGCCGATACCGATAAAATTAAAACTGAACATAAATAACATTAAAACTGAACATATCTCGGCCGATACAGATAACATTAAAACTGAACATGTATATAACATTTAAACTGAACATATATCAGCCGATATCGATAACATTAAAACTGATCATATAATGGTTGATACCGATATGGTGGCCGATATATCGTGCATCCCTACAGCAAAAACATATACTGTAGAAACTGAAGATCCCTGTACAAGCAAACAGAAAAGTAAAAGTTCCTGTGAAAGACAGAATTCCTGCTTTAATGCATGAACTGAAATAATGTGAAGTTGTTCAGTTGAATGGAAGAAAACAGCGATCCAAAGACCGCCTGAATCTCTGCTGGTCGTTTGAACGCAGAAGTGAAACTCTTCAGAGGATGTGAAGCTGTTTTCTTCTCGTTCTCGGAAGATGAACAAGCGTCAGAGGGATCTCAGCAGTTTAAGAGAGGACAATGAGTTTGTGTCCTCAAAAAAAAAAAAACTCCAGAAACTACAATTAAACCATTTCATTAAAACAAACAAGCTTGTCGAGCACAGTGTGTTTTGTCTGCTGCCGAGAGCAAGAAACAATTGAAATTCAGGAGAAGTTTAGAAATCAAACTATAAAAACAAAAGCCTGTTGAGTTTCTGAGAACTAAAGCAACATGATCTGAACAGATTAAAACAAATGGACACGTATCAATCTTAATAGTCATGATGGAAGTTTTTCATATTTTCAAGATTTTCATTGCCTGACTTTAAGGATGAAAACTCATACGGTTTGTTGTCGTGTCGTCTTCTCGAGAATAGCTCTGTTGTTTATAAGACAGTAAAGCATGGGCTCAGAGTTCAGAAGTCTGGTTTGGTGGCATTCCTCGTGTTTCTGTCCAGTGATCTCAACGTTTATGGCGTGAGTCTCTCTGAGCACACGTGTGTGTGTGTTTGTGTGTGTGTATGCAGAAGCAGATTTCTGGAGTGTGTGAGAGTGGCGTGAGGAAGACAGCCAGCGTTTTCTACTTCTGATGCTTCATGAACTTGATGACTTCAGTCACACTGCATGCTGGGTAAATCTCATGAAATCTGTCACATTTCACAATGTTAAGAGAGAAATCTTTTTATTAAAATAGGCTTTATTATTATTTTACTTACCTATTTCATATATTTATTTACTTGTATTCATTTTTCATTTTTTTTGTTATATTTCTATTTATTTTATAGGCATTTACTTGTATTCTTTTTTTCTTTATATTTACTTATTTATTTTATGTTTATTTACTTCTTTATTTTTATTAATATTATTGACTTATTTTATATACTTATATTCATTATTATCATTATTGTTATTTTATTTACTTATTTTATTTATTTATTTATATTCACTTTATTTTCTTATTTATTTTATATATTTATTTACATATACTCTTTATTTATTACTTATTTTTTATTATTTTTTTATTACTTATACTTATTTTATTTATTACTTATATTTATATTTACTTATTTATATACTTAGTTTCTTATATTAATAATTTATTTGTCATATTAAATTTTATATTATGTTACTTATTTATATTAATTTACTTATAATATTTGTACTTTTATTCTTTATTTTTATTTATATTATTGACTTATTTTATATACATGTATTCATTATTTATATCTTTATTGTTATTTATTTTATTTATTTATTTCTGTAATATTTTACTTGTATTCTTTATTTATTTAGTTATTTATATTCACTTTATTTTCTTATTTATTTTATATATTTATTTACATATTTACTTATTTATATAAATATAAATATAAATGATCATTATATATTTCTGTGGGTATGAACATGAGTCCAGGCATGTTTGCTGGAGATTCACTCGCGCTGCTCTTCTCCACACGGCTTCATTAGTTTGATCCAGACGAGATCAG
Organism: Siphateles boraxobius; assembly: GCF_051911475.1. Taxonomy (NCBI): domain Eukaryota; kingdom Metazoa; phylum Chordata; class Actinopteri; order Cypriniformes; family Leuciscidae; genus Siphateles; species Siphateles boraxobius. Next base: position 7,114 of record NW_027508801.1, on the reverse strand, counting down.
ACTCTTTCTTTAGCGTTTCATCCAAACACACAGCGTTGTGCCGCTTCACGTTTGTCTTCATCACAGCGAGAGCGAAGCGTCGTGAACATGTAGTCTGCAGGCCGCTGTCAGAGTTCATCTCTGAAACACAAGTGTTTTATTCCTGACGGTCAGTGGAAGTGGATCTGAACGTCTGTCTGTCTCTCAACTCTGTTCATTGACCGGGAAATGTTTTTTATTGTATGAAAAAAATGGTATTTAATTTCACATTCATGTATGACCATAAGGTAAAAAAAAAAGAAAGAACATTATTATTGTTATTACAATAAATTATGATTGCAATTTAAATTTGTATTTGAATTTTCATTTTAAAATAAATTATATTTTTTGTTGCACAACACTAATAATAATATAACATTTGTATATTTGTAATTTCATACTATTAAAAATAAGGATCCTAAATTATTTTTGTCTTTATTTTGTAAAATATGACATGTTCTTTTCTTGGCTTTTGTTTTTAACACCAGCACATACAGCTTGTAAATTGGATTCCTCTGAGATTTCATATTTCATTTGTGTCACACGTGATATTTCATAAGTCCTACCTCTTCTCTAACTGTCAGATAAAACTTCCTGCTGTGAAGCAAATCCACCTCCTGTTTCTCTCGCTTACTAAACCAAAGTATATTATTAGTCTATATCAGTTATGTTTTCATTAATAATTGCTTTTAATAATGTAAATATAAAATGGAATTGCAAATGGAGTTTCAAATGCCTTTTTTTTACTCTTTCTGGAGGTTTAGTGTTCTACAGCGAGTGTCTGAAGTCGTAAGAGCTTCATTGGTTAAATCGGTGGAATAGAACTTGGGATTGGCTGAGAATATAATGACGTCGTCCAATCAGGAGGAATAGAGCTTGGGATTGGCTGAGAATATAATGACGTCGTCCAATCAGGAGGAATAGAGCTTGGGATTGGCTGAGAATATAATGATGCCGTCCAATCAGGAGGAATAGAGCTTGGGATTTGCTGAGAATATAATGACGCCGTCCAATCTCGAGGAGTAGAGCTTGGGATTGGCTGAGAATATAATGACGTCGTCCAATTAGGAGGAATAGAGCTTGGGATTGGTTTAGGCTATAATGATGCCGTCCAATCAGGAGGAGTAAAGCTTGGGATTGGCTGAGGATATAATGACGCCGTCCAATCAGGAGGAATAGAGCTTGGGATTGGCTGAGAATATAAAGACGTCGTCCAATTAGGAGGAATAGAGCTTGGGATTGGCTGAGAATATAATGACGTCGTCCAATTAGGAGGAATAGAGCTTGGGATTGGCTGAGAATATAATGACGTCGTCCAATTAGGAGGAATAGAGCTTGGGATTGGCTGAAGATATAATGACGCCGTCCAATCAGGAGGAATAGAGCTTGGGATTGGCTGAGAATATAATGACGTCATCCAATCAGGAGGAATAGAGCTTGGGATTGGCTGAGAATATAATGACGTCGTCCAATTAGGAGGAATAGAGCTTGGGATTGGCTGAGAATATAATGACGTCGTCCAATTAGGAGGAATAGAGCTTGGGATTGGCTGAGGAATATAATGATGTCATACAATCAGGAGGAATATAACTTGGGATTGGCTGAGAATATAATGACGTCGTCCAATTAGGAGGAATAGAGCTTGGGATTGGCTGAGAATATAATGACGTCGTCCAATTAGGAGGAATATAGCTTGGGATTGGCTGAGAATATAATGACGTCGTCCAATTAGGAGGAATAGAGCTTGGGATTGGCTGAGAATATAATGACGTCATCCAATCAGGAGGAATAGAGCTTGGGATTGGCTGAGGAATATAATGATGTCATACAATCAGGAGGAATATAGCTTGGGATTGGCTGAGAATATAATGACGTCGTCCAATTAGGAGGAATAGAGCTTGGGATTGGCTGAGAATATAATGACGTCATCCAATCAGGAGGAATAGAGCTTGGGATTGGCTGAGAATATAATGACGTCGTCCAATTAGGAGGAATAGAGCTTGGGATTGGCTGAGAATATAATGACGTCGTCCAATTAGGAGGAATATAGCTTGGGATTGGCTGAGAATATAATGACGTCGTCCAATTAGGAGGAATAGAGCTTGGGATTGGCTGAGAATATAATGATGTCATACAATCAGGAGGAATAGAGCTTGGGATTGGCTGAGGAATATAATGATGTCATACAATCAGGAGGAATATAGCTTGGGATTGGCTGAGAATATAATGACGTCGTCCAATTAGGAGGAATAGAGCTTGGGATTGGCTGAGGAAATAATGATGCCGTCCAATCAGGAGGAATAGAGCTTGGGATTGGCAGAGGATATAATGATGCCGTCCAATCAGGAGGAATAGAGCTTGGGATTGGCTGAGGATATAATGACGCCGTCCAATCAGGAGGAATAGAGCTTGGGATTGGCTGATGATATAATGATGTCGTCCAATCAGGCGGAATAGAGCTTGGGATTGGCTGAGGATATAATGATGTCGTCCAATCAGGCGGAATAGAGCTTGGGATTGGCTGAGGATATAATGATGTCGTCCAATCAGGAGGAATAGAGCTTGGGATTGGCTGAGAATATAATTATGTCGTCCAATCAGGAGGAATAGAGCTTGGGATTGGCTGAGAATATAATTATGTCGTCCAATTAGGAGGAATAGAGCTTGGGATTGGCTGAGGATATAATGATGTCGTCCAATCAGGCGGAATAGAGCTTGGGATTGGCTGAGAATATAATTATGTCGTCCAATCAGGAGGAATAGAGCTTGGGATTGGCTGAGGATATAATGATGTCGTCCAATCAGGAGGAATAGAGCTTGGGATTGGCTGAGAATATAATGACGTCGTCCAATTAGGAGGAATAGAGCTTGGGATTGGCTGAGAATATAATGACGTCGTCCAATTAGGAGGAATAGAGCTTGGGATTGGCTGAGGATATAATGATGTCGTCCAATCAGGAGGAATAGAGCTTGGGATTGGCTGAGAATATAATGACGTCGTCCAATTAGGAGGAATAGAGCTTGGGATTGGCTGAGAATATAATGACGTCGTACAATCAGGAGGAATAGAGCTTGGGATTGGCTGAGGATATAATGATGTCGTCCAATCAGGAGGAATAGAGCTTGGGATTGGCTGAGAATATAATGACGTCGTCCAATTAGGAGGAATAGAGCTTGGGATTGGCTGAGAATATAATGACGTCGTCCAATTAGGAGGAATAGAGCTTGGGATTGGCTGAGAATATAATGACGTCGTCCAATTAGGAGGAATAGAGCTTGGGATTGGCTGAGAATATAATGACGTCGTCCAATCAGGAGGAATAGAGCTTGGGATTGGCTGAGAATATAATGACGTCGTCCAATCAGGAGGAATAGAGCTTGGGATTGGCTGAGGATATGATGTCGTCCAGTCACTGATCTTTGCATGTCAGTGTTGAAAGGCAATAAATTAAAAAAGTATGATAAATCAATCGACCTTCTAGTGCACTAAAACCAGTACTCTACTTTTGCATTGCATGCCATGTATTCTTTGCTAATAGTCCAGAATGCATTGCAGTGCGCTGGTACGTGTCTAATTGGCACAAAGAAAGAAGATTTGTTCCTGTATTAGCATCCGTGTCAAACGAGCTAAAGCAGAGCATGGTTTGTAGAATCATAATTAGAGCTACAGAATCTATTAAACGCAGGAACCATCAGGACGAATAATGAACGTATGAATTACAGATCAATGTGAAGCGTTACATTAATATCCGCAGCTGCACTGAACTCTTACTGAATTATTGAACGTCTCCTATTTCCTGATCTTGTATCTGAGCGTTAGATTATCATCTATTATGCTGATGTCATTTTAATTTGATTTATGTCACTGTAGTTTTTAAGGTTATGGTATAATATAGTTGTATGTATTCAAATGTACCATGTAACAGTATTTATAGGGCACTGCAATAGTACAGATTCAGAAATAAGTGATTATAAAGGCATGATCTATTTCAAAGTACTAGCATTTGATATCATCCTACCCTGATGTTTACTAAGAAAACATTTATTTAACAAACTATTGAACTAACGGGCGTTATCACGAGGGAGGAAGTCTTTAAAGCAGAATGGTTCATGCAAATTCAAGTGTTTCACTATTTTCTCTGTATTTCATGCATCAGTTCAGCCCCATAATTCCACATTGGTGGCTTTAATGCTGGATATTATCGTCTTGTGTTTTGAGCACGGGGAGCGTCTGGACTCGTCTCTCCTGAGATCTGCTTTTCCCGTTAGTGTCGTCTAATGGTCTGAATTATTCTGCCGTTATTGATCTGCAGATCTGACCTGTGTTTCTGAGAGCGACAGCAGGGCTTGTGTTCAGAGATCGAGACTGATGCTTTTGTCCTCGGGTCTGATGAGACGCATTAGGACATCGGTGACGATTAGCTCTGTTCTGGACACATCCTTAATGCACAACTGATGTAAATCTTCACAGGCAGCAGAAATAGAGCTTTTCATGTCATATACACACATACAATTTGTAAAAATTATTTATTTAATTATTAATTATTTAATATTATTTTTATGTATTATATAAGTTATGTATAAAAATGAAATATTATAATAATTACAAATATATTTTTATTATTTATATATATATTTATATTTTAATTTTTTTCTTTTCTTTTACCTTTACGTTAGTTTATGCATTCTAGGATTGCATTTCAGTGAAGGACCCGTGATGCTGACTTAGATTTGGGTCAAAACAAGCAATTTATAATTTATGTAGTTTAAAAAAAAAAAAAAGTGTAGTATTTTCTATTAAGCTTTATTGCTAGTTCACAAAATGCATTCTTAATTATGAACACAATTTGCCCCTGCCTTTAATCTTTAATTAATCACCACCATCTCAAAATTGATATGCAGAAAGTTCCCATTATTTCAACAGTGTGGAAATTAATCTGAATTTGTTCATAAAACACAGATAAGAACAACAACAGTTGAACAATGAGTCAGCATGAAACTGAAGCTGTGTTTTTTCTCTTTCGTGTCGTATATCCGAGTGAAACGCTTCTGGAACAAGAGCAAATGTGGGCGGGGCTTGATTTTCTCTGTGTGGAGAGGTTGATTGGATGGTTGTGGTTTGCTATTGGCTGATTTCATGTGATTGACAGGTTGCCCCGCCCACATCATAAGAGAACCTAAGACATGCTGCAAGAGGAAGTTTAGATTGAGGAACTTATATTAAAAGTGTATCGAGTGCTGAGGAATAGGCGATTCGTTTCCAGTGTGCATTGTAAGCGGTCGACCAATGACAACACCGTTGTAGACCGTCTGACCAATCGGAGCAGCTCTCAGAAAGGCGGGGTTTAGAGAGAGAATCTTCAAACAAAGCGTTTCAGACTGAGAAATGACCTGATGCTGTGATGTATATTATGTGAACATTAGTGTTTTTTGACCTTTGATGCATGTAAACCTTTTTCAGGAGACTTTAAAATAGCATTATAGGGGAACTTTAATGAACACTTTATGCAACAAAATGTTCTAAATAAAGAGAAATGCCTTACTTGATTATATAATAATTTCAAGTTTAATGGATCATTTCAATTTTTTCTAATGATAAAGTATATGTACGAACTGCTTAATTCATAAAATTTAAACACAATAATTTTTTTTTAAAACCAAATCCATACAATTTTCCCATGATGGAAGATTCTAAATATGAAGCACCAGACGGAACCCTTGAAGATTCTATATAGAACCTTTTATTGTGTGTGTTTGTGTGTGTTTGTGTGTGTTTGTGTGTGAGAGTGCGAGTGTGTGAGCGTGTGCGAGTGTGTGTATACTGAATGTATGAGTGTTTATATATATATACAGGTCCTTCTCAAAAAATTAGCATATTGTGATAAAGTTAATTATTTTCCATAATGTAATGATAAAAATTAAACTTTCATATATTTTAGATTCATTGCACACCAACTGAAATATTTCAGGTCTTTTATTGTTTTAATACTGATGATTTTGGCATACAGCTCATGAAAACCCAAAATTCCTGTCTCAAAAAATTAGCATATCATGAAAAGGGTCTCTAAACAAGCTATTAACCTAATCATCTGAATCAACTAATTAATTATAAACACCTGCAAAAGATTCCTGAGGCTTTTAAAAACTCCCAGCCTGTTTCATTACTCAAAACCGCAATCATGGGTAAGACTGCCGACCTGACTGCTGTCCAGAAGGCCATCATTGACACCCTCAAGCAAGAGGGTAAGACAGAAAGAAATTTCTGAACAAATAGGCTGTTACCAGAGTGCTGTATCAAGGCACCTCAGTGGGAAGTCTGTGGGAAGGAAAAAGTGTGGCAAAAAACGCTGCACAACGAGAAGAGGTGACCGGACCCTGAGGAAGATTGTGGAGAAGGACCGATTCCAGACCTTGGGGGACCTACGGATCCAGTGGACTGAGTCTGGAGTAGAAACATCCAGAGCCACCGTGCACAGGCGTGTGCAGGAAATGGGCTACAGGTGCCGCATTCCCCAGGTCAAGACACTTTTGAACCAGAAACAGCGGCAGAAGCGCCTGACCTGGGCTACAGAGAAGCAGCACTGGACTGTTGCTCAGTTTTGCATGTCATTCGGAAATCAAGGTGCCAGAGTCTGGAGTAAGACTGGGGAGAAGGAAATGCCAAAATGCCTGAAGTCCAGTGTCAAGTACCCACAGTCAGTGATGGTCTGGGGTGCCATGTCAGCTGCTGGTGTTGGTCCACTGTGTTTATCAAGGGCAGGGTCAATGCAGCTAGCTATCAGGAGATTTTGGAGCACTTCATGCTTCCATCTGCTGAATTGCTTTATGGAGATGAAGATTTCATTTTTCAGCACGACCTGGCACCTGCTCACAGTGCCAAAACCACTGGTAAATGGTTTACTGACCATGGTATTACTGTGCTCAATTGGCCTGGCAACTCTGTGTGTGTGTGTGTGTGTGTGTGTGTGTGTGTATATTTCAGTCCATATGAGAACTGTTGTTCTTTTCCTCTCTTTGTCCATATGATCGTCTCACTCTCTCTCCTCTCTCTAATCTCTCTCTCCTCTCTTTCTCTCCTCTCTCTCTCTCTCCCTCT
>NW_027508800.1:0-123249 GCF_051911475.1 Siphateles boraxobius | reverse complement strand
GCTTTTTGAAGCTCAGGCACTCTTTTTTTTTTTTTAAAAAGCTTACAGCACCTGGTATTCCCAGGCGGTCTCCCATCCAAGTACTAACCAGGCCCGACCCTGCTTAGCTTCCGAGATCAGACGAGATCGGGCGTGCCCAAGGTGGTATGGCCGTAAGCGAATACTGCTGCCAAAATTGGGCTATTTAAAAGGTTAGACCATTAGTGAAGAAAACTAAGAACAACTTTTGAAAAAACTCAAACTCTTTCATGCTTTCTGAAGAATCTCAGAGACTTTTTAAGGCTTTTTGAAGCTCAGGCACTCTTTTTTTTTTTTTTAAAAGCTTACAGCACCTGGTATTCCCAGGCGGTCTCCCATCCAAGTACTAACCAGGCCCGACCCTGCTTAGCTTCCGAGATCAGACGAGATCGGGCGTGCCCAAGGTGGTATGGCCGTAAGCTAAAACTGCTGCCAAAATTGGGCTATTTAAAAGGTTAGACCATTAGTGAAGAAAACTAAGAACAACTTTTGAAAAAACTCAAGCTCTTTCATGCTTTCTGAAGAATCTCAGAGACTTTTTAAGGCTTTTTGAAGAAGCTCAGGGACTCTTTTTTTTTTTTCTTAAAAAAGCTTACAACACCTAGTATTCCCATGCGGCCTCCCATCCAAGTACTAACCAGGCCTTATTTAAAAGCTTAGACCATTAGTGAAGAAGACTAAGAAGAACTTTTGAAAAAACTCAAACTCTTTCATGCTTTCTGAAGAATCTCAGAGACTTTTTAAGGCTTTTTGAAGCTCAGGCACTCTTTTTTTTTTTTTTTTTTTTTTTAAAAGCTTACAGCACCTGGTATTCCCAGGCGGTCTCCCATCCAAGTACTAACCAGGCCCGACCCTGCTTAGCTTCCGAGATCAGACGAGATCGGGCGTGCCCAAGGTGGTATGGCCGTAAGCTAAAACTGCTGCCAAAATTGGGCTATTTAAAAGGTTAGACCATTTGTGAAGAAAACTAAGAACAACTTTTGAAAAAACTCAAGCTCTTTCATGCTTTCTGAAGAATCTCAGAGACTTTTTAAGGCTTTTTGAAGAAGCTCAGGGACTCTTTTTTTTTTTTCTTAAAAAAGCTTACAACACCTAGTATTCCCATGCGGCCTCCCATCCAAGTACTAACCAGGCCTTATTTAAAAGCTTAGACCATTAGTGAAGAAGACTAAGAAGAACTTTTGAAAAAACTCAAACTCTTTCATGCTTTCTGAAGAATCTCAGAGACTTTTTAAGGCTTTTTGAAGCTCAGGCACTCTTTTTTTTTTTTTTTTTTTTTTTAAAAGCTTACAGCACCTGGTATTCCCAGGCGGTCTCCCATCCAAGTACTAACCAGTCCCGACCCTGCTTAGCTTCCGAGATCAGACGAGATCGGGCGTGCCCAAGGTGGTATGGCCGTAAGCGAATACTGCTGCCAAAATTGGGCTATTTAAAAGGTTAGACCATTAGTGAAGAAAACTAAGAACAACTTTTGAAAAAACTCAAACTCTTTCATGCTTTCTGAAGAATCTCAGAGACTTTTTAAGGCTTTTTGAAGCTCAGGCACTCTTTTTTTTTTTTTTAAAAGCTTACAGCACCTGGTATTCCCAGGCGGTCTCCCATCCAAGTACTAACCAGGCCCGACCCTGCTTAGCTTCCGAGATCAGACGAGATCGGGCGTGCCCAAGGTGGTATGGCCGTAAGCTAAAACTGCTGCCAAAATTGGGCTATTTAAAAGGTTAGACCATTAGTGAAGAAAACTAAGAACAACTTTTGAAAAAACTCAAGCTCTTTCATGCTTTCTGAAGAATCTCAGAGACTTTTTAAGGCTTTTTGAAGAAGCTCAGGGACTCTTTTTTTTTTTTCTTAAAAATTTTTACAACACCTAGTATTCCCATGCGGCCTCCCATCCAAGTACTAACCAGGCCTTATTTAAAAGCTTAGACCATTAGTGAAGAAGACTAAGAAGAACTTTTGAAAAAACTCAAACTCTTTCATGCTTTCTGAAGAATCTCAGAGACTTTTTAAGGCTTTTTGAAGCTCAGGCACTCTTTTTTTTTTTTTTTTTTTTTTAAAAGCTTACAGCACCTGGTATTCCCAGGCGGTCTCCCATCCAAGTACTAACCAGTCCCGACCCTGCTTAGCTTCCGAGATCAGACGAGATCGGGCGTGCCCAAGGTGGTATGGCCGTAAGCGAATACTGCTGCCAAAATTGGGCTATTTAAAAGGTTAGACCATTAGTGAAGAAAACTAAGAACAACTTTTGAAAAAACTCAAACTCTTTCATGCTTTCTGAAGAATCTCAGAGACTTTTTAAGGCTTTTTGAAGCTCAGGCACTCTTTTTTTTTTTTTTAAAAGCTTACAGCACCTGGTATTCCCAGGCGGTCTCCCATCCAAGTACTAACCAGGCCCGACCCTGCTTAGCTTCCGAGATCAGACGAGATCGGGCGTGCCCAAGGTGGTATGGCCGTAAGCTAAAACTGCTGCCAAAATTGGGCTATTTAAAAGGTTAGACCATTAGTGAAGAAAACTAAGAACAACTTTTGAAAAAACTCAAGCTCTTTCATGCTTTCTGAAGAATCTCAGAGACTTTTTAAGGCTTTTTGAAGAAGCTCAGGGACTCTTTTTTTTTTTTCTTAAAAAAGCTTACAACACCTAGTATTCCCATGCGGCCTCCCATCCAAGTACTAACCAGGCCTTATTTAAAAGCTTAGACCATTAGTGAAGAAGACTAAGAAGAACTTTTGAAAAAACTCAAACTCTTTCATGCTTTCTGAAGAATCTCAGAGACTTTTTAAGGCTTTTTGAAGCTCAGGCACTCTTTTTTTTTTTTTTTTTTTTTTAAAAGCTTACAGCACCTGGTATTCCCAGGCGGTCTCCCATCCAAGTACTAACCAGGCCCGACCCTGCTTAGCTTCCGAGATCAGACGAGATCGGGCGTGCCCAAGGTGGTATGGCCGTAAGCTAAAACTGCTGCCAAAATTGGGCTATTTAAAAGGTTAGACCATTAGTGAAGAAAACTAAGAACAACTTTTGAAAAAACTCAAGCTCTTTCATGCTTTCTGAAGAATCTCAGAGACTTTTTAAGGCTTTTTGAAGAAGCTCAGGGACTCTTTTTTTTTTTTCTTAAAAAAGCTTACAACACCTAGTATTCCCATGCGGCCTCCCATCCAAGTACTAACCAGGCCTTATTTAAAAGCTTAGACCATTAGTGAAGAAGACTAAGAAGAACTTTTGAAAAAACTCAAACTCTTTCATGCTTTCTGAAGAATCTCAGAGACTTTTTAAGGCTTTTTGAAGCTCAGGCACTCTTTTTTTTTTTCTTAAAAAAGCTTACAACACCCAGTATTCCCATGCGGCCTCCCATCCAAGTACTAACCAGGCCTTATTTAAAAGCTTAGACCATTAGTGAAGAAGACTAAGAAGAACTTTTGAAAAAACTCAAACTCTTTCATGCTTTCTGAAGAATCTCAGAGACTTTTTAAGGCTTTTTGAAGCTCAGGCACTCTTTTTTTTTTTTTAAAAAGCTTACAGCACCTGGTATTCCCAGGCGGTCTCCCATCCAAGTACTAACCAGGCCCGACCCTGCTTAGCTTCCGAGATCAGACGAGATCGGGCGTGCCCAAGGTGGTATGGCCGTAAGCTAAAACTGCTGCCAAAATTGGGCTATTTAAAAGGTTAGACCATTTGTGAAGAAAACTAAGAACAACTTTTGAAAAAACTCAAGCTCTTTCATGCTTTCTGAAGAATCTCAGAGACTTTTTAAGGCTTTTTGAAGAAGCTCAGGGACTCTTTTTTTTTTTTCTTAAAAAAGCTTACAACACCTAGTATTCCCATGCGGCCTCCCATCCAAGTACTAACCAGGCCTTATTTAAAAGCTTAGACCATTAGTGAAGAAGACTAAGAAGAACTTTTGAAAAAACTCAAACTCTTTCATGCTTTCTGAAGAATCTCAGAGACTTTTTAAGGCTTTTTGAAGCTCAGGCACTCTTTTTTTTTTTTTTTTTTTTTTAAAAGCTTACAGCACCTGGTATTCCCAGGCGGTCTCCCATCCAAGTACTAACCAGTCCCGACCCTGCTTAGCTTCCGAGATCAGACGAGATCGGGCGTGCCCAAGGTGGTATGGCCGTAAGCGAATACTGCTGCCAAAATTGGGCTATTTAAAAGGTTAGACCATTAGTGAAGAAAACTAAGAACAACTTTTGAAAAAACTCAAACTCTTTCATGCTTTCTGAAGAATCTCAGAGACTTTTTAAGGCTTTTTGAAGCTCAGGCACTCTTTTTTTTTTTTTTAAAAGCTTACAGCACCTGGTATTCCCAGGCGGTCTCCCATCCAAGTACTAACCAGGCCCGACCCTGCTTAGCTTCCGAGATCAGACGAGATCGGGCGTGCCCAAGGTGGTATGGCCGTAAGCTAAAACTGCTGCCAAAATTGGGCTATTTAAAAGGTTAGACCATTAGTGAAGAAAACTAAGAACAACTTTTGAAAAAACTCAAGCTCTTTCATGCTTTCTGAAGAATCTCAGAGACTTTTTAAGGCTTTTTGAAGAAGCTCAGGGACTCTTTTTTTTTTTTCTTAAAAATTTTTACAACACCTAGTATTCCCATGCGGCCTCCCATCCAAGTACTAACCAGGCCTTATTTAAAAGCTTAGACCATTAGTGAAGAAGACTAAGAAGAACTTTTGAAAAAACTCAAACTCTTTCATGCTTTCTGAAGAATCTCAGAGACTTTTTAAGGCTTTTTGAAGCTCAGGCACTCTTTTTTTTTTTTTTTTTTTTTAAAAGCTTACAGCACCTGGTATTCCCAGGCGGTCTCCCATCCAAGTACTAACCAGTCCCGACCCTGCTTAGCTTCCGAGATCAGACGAGATCGGGCGTGCCCAAGGTGGTATGGCCGTAAGCGAATACTGCTGCCAAAATTGGGCTATTTAAAAGGTTAGACCATTAGTGAAGAAAACTAAGAACAACTTTTGAAAAAACTCAAACTCTTTCATGCTTTCTGAAGAATCTCAGAGACTTTTTAAGGCTTTTTGAAGCTCAGGCACTCTTTTTTTTTTTTTTAAAAGCTTACAGCACCTGGTATTCCCAGGCGGTCTCCCATCCAAGTACTAACCAGGCCCGACCCTGCTTAGCTTCCGAGATCAGACGAGATCGGGCGTGCCCAAGGTGGTATGGCCGTAAGCTAAAACTGCTGCCAAAATTGGGCTATTTAAAAGGTTAGACCATTAGTGAAGAAAACTAAGAACAACTTTTGAAAAAACTCAAGCTCTTTCATGCTTTCTGAAGAATCTCAGAGACTTTTTAAGGCTTTTTGAAGAAGCTCAGGGACTCTTTTTTTTTTTTCTTAAAAAAGCTTACAACACCTAGTATTCCCATGCGGCCTCCCATCCAAGTACTAACCAGGCCTTATTTAAAAGCTTAGACCATTAGTGAAGAAGACTAAGAAGAACTTTTGAAAAAACTCAAACTCTTTCATGCTTTCTGAAGAATCTCAGAGACTTTTTAAGGCTTTTTGAAGCTCAGGCACTCTTTTTTTTTTTTTTTTTTTTTAAAAGCTTACAGCACCTGGTATTCCCAGGCGGTCTCCCATCCAAGTACTAACCAGGCCCGACCCTGCTTAGCTTCCGAGATCAGACGAGATCGGGCGTGCCCAAGGTGGTATGGCCGTAAGCTAAAACTGCTGCCAAAATTGGGCTATTTAAAAGGTTAGACCATTAGTGAAGAAAACTAAGAACAACTTTTGAAAAAACTCAAGCTCTTTCATGCTTTCTGAAGAATCTCAGAGACTTTTTAAGGCTTTTTGAAGAAGCTCAGGGACTCTTTTTTTTTTTTCTTAAAAAAGCTTACAACACCTAGTATTCCCATGCGGCCTCCCATCCAAGTACTAACCAGGCCTTATTTAAAAGCTTAGACCATTAGTGAAGAAGACTAAGAAGAACTTTTGAAAAAACTCAAACTCTTTCATGCTTTCTGAAGAATCTCAGAGACTTTTTAAGGCTTTTTGAAGCTCAGGCACTCTTTTTTTTTTTCTTAAAAAAGCTTACAACACCCAGTATTCCCATGCGGCCTCCCATCCAAGTACTAACCAGGCCTTATTTAAAAGCTTAGACCATTAGTGAAGAAGACTAAGAAGAACTTTTGAAAAAACTCAAACTCTTTCATGCTTTCTGAAGAATCTCAGAGACTTTTTAAGGCTTTTTGAAGCTCAGGCACTCTTTTTTTTTTTTTAAAAAGCTTACAGCACCTGGTATTCCCAGGCGGTCTCCCATCCAAGTACTAACCAGGCCCGACCCTGCTTAGCTTCCGAGATCAGACGAGATCGGGCGTGCCCAAGGTGGTATGGCCGTAAGCGAATACTGCTGCCAAAATTGGGCTATTTAAAAGGTTAGACCATTAGTGAAGAAAACTAAGAACAACTTTTGAAAAAACTCAAACTCTTTCATGCTTTCTGAAGAATCTCAGAGACTTTTTAAGGCTTTTTGAAGCTCAGGCACTCTTTTTTTTTTTTTTAAAAGCTTACAGCACCTGGTATTCCCAGGCGGTCTCCCATCCAAGTACTAACCAGGCCCGACCCTGCTTAGCTTCCGAGATCAGACGAGATCGGGCGTGCCCAAGGTGGTATGGCCGTAAGCTAAAACTGCTGCCAAAATTGGGCTATTTAAAAGGTTAGACCATTAGTGAAGAAAACTAAGAACAACTTTTGAAAAAACTCAAGCTCTTTCATGCTTTCTGAAGAATCTCAGAGACTTTTTAAGGCTTTTTGAAGAAGCTCAGGGACTCTTTTTTTTTTTTCTTAAAAAAGCTTACAACACCTAGTATTCCCATGCGGCCTCCCATCCAAGTACTAACCAGGCCTTATTTAAAAGCTTAGACCATTAGTGAAGAAGACTAAGAAGAACTTTTGAAAAAACTCAAACTCTTTCATGCTTTCTGAAGAATCTCAGAGACTTTTTAAGGCTTTTTGAAGCTCAGGCACTCTTTTTTTTTTTTTTTTTTTTTTTAAAAGCTTACAGCACCTGGTATTCCCAGGCGGTCTCCCATCCAAGTACTAACCAGGCCCGACCCTGCTTAGCTTCCGAGATCAGACGAGATCGGGCGTGCCCAAGGTGGTATGGCCGTAAGCTAAAACTGCTGCCAAAATTGGGCTATTTAAAAGGTTAGACCATTTGTGAAGAAAACTAAGAACAACTTTTGAAAAAACTCAAGCTCTTTCATGCTTTCTGAAGAATCTCAGAGACTTTTTAAGGCTTTTTGAAGAAGCTCAGGGACTCTTTTTTTTTTTTCTTAAAAAAGCTTACAACACCTAGTATTCCCATGCGGCCTCCCATCCAAGTACTAACCAGGCCTTATTTAAAAGCTTAGACCATTAGTGAAGAAGACTAAGAAGAACTTTTGAAAAAACTCAAACTCTTTCATGCTTTCTGAAGAATCTCAGAGACTTTTTAAGGCTTTTTGAAGCTCAGGCACTCTTTTTTTTTTTCTTAAAAAAGCTTACAACACCCAGTATTCCCATGCGGCCTCCCATCCAAGTACTAACCAGGCCTTATTTAAAAGCTTAGACCATTAGTGAAGAAGACTAAGAAGAACTTTTGAAAAAACTCAAACTCTTTCATGCTTTCTGAAGAATCTCAGAGACTTTTTAAGGCTTTTTGAAGCTCAGGCACTCTTTTTTTTTTTTAAAAAGCTTACAGCACCTGGTATTCCCAGGCGGTCTCCCATCCAAGTACTAACCAGGCCCGACCCTGCTTAGCTTCCGAGATCAGACGAGATCGGGCGTGCCCAAGGTGGTATGGCCGTAAGCGAATACTGCTGCCAAAATTGGGCTATTTAAAAGGTTAGACCATTAGTGAAGAAAACTAAGAACAACTTTTGAAAAAACTCAAACTCTTTCATGCTTTCTGAAGAATCTCAGAGACTTTTTAAGGCTTTTTGAAGCTCAGGCACTCTTTTTTTTTTTTTTAAAAGCTTACAGCACCTGGTATTCCCAGGCGGTCTCCCATCCAAGTACTAACCAGGCCCGACCCTGCTTAGCTTCCGAGATCAGACGAGATCGGGCGTGCCCAAGGTGGTATGGCCGTAAGCTAAAACTGCTGCCAAAATTGGGCTATTTAAAAGGTTAGACCATTAGTGAAGAAAACTAAGAACAACTTTTGAAAAAACTCAAGCTCTTTCATGCTTTCTGAAGAATCTCAGAGACTTTTTAAGGCTTTTTGAAGAAGCTCAGGGACTCTTTTTTTTTTTTCTTAAAAAAGCTTACAACACCTAGTATTCCCATGCGGCCTCCCATCCAAGTACTAACCAGGCCTTATTTAAAAGCTTAGACCATTAGTGAAGAAGACTAAGAAGAACTTTTGAAAAAACTCAAACTCTTTCATGCTTTCTGAAGAATCTCAGAGACTTTTTAAGGCTTTTTGAAGCTCAGGCACTCTTTTTTTTTTTCTTAAAAAAGCTTACAACACCCAGTATTCCCATGCGGCCTCCCATCCAAGTACTAACCAGGCCTTATTTAAAAGCTTAGACCATTAGTGAAGAAGACTAAGAAGAACTTTTGAAAAAACTCAAACTCTTTCATGCTTTCTGAAGAATCTCAGAGACTTTTTAAGGCTTTTTGAAGCTCAGGCACTCTTTTTTTTTTTTTAAAAAGCTTACAGCACCTGGTATTCCCAGGCGGTCTCCCATCCAAGTACTAACCAGGCCCGACCCTGCTTAGCTTCCGAGATCAGACGAGATCGGGCGTGCCCAAGGTGGTATGGCCGTAAGCGAATACTGCTGCCAAAATTGGGCTATTTAAAAGGTTAGACCATTAGTGAAGAAAACTAAGAACAACTTTTGAAAAAACTCAAACTCTTTCATGCTTTCTGAAGAATCTCAGAGACTTTTTAAGGCTTTTTGAAGCTCAGGCACTCTTTTTTTTTTTTTTAAAAGCTTACAGCACCTGGTATTCCCAGGCGGTCTCCCATCCAAGTACTAACCAGGCCCGACCCTGCTTAGCTTCCGAGATCAGACGAGATCGGGCGTGCCCAAGGTGGTATGGCCGTAAGCTAAAACTGCTGCCAAAATTGGGCTATTTAAAAGGTTAGACCATTAGTGAAGAAAACTAAGAACAACTTTTGAAAAAACTCAAGCTCTTTCATGCTTTCTGAAGAATCTCAGAGACTTTTTAAGGCTTTTTGAAGAAGCTCAGGGACTCTTTTTTTTTTTTCTTAAAAAAGCTTACAACACCTAGTATTCCCATGCGGCCTCCCATCCAAGTACTAACCAGGCCTTATTTAAAAGCTTAGACCATTAGTGAAGAAGACTAAGAAGAACTTTTGAAAAAACTCAAACTCTTTCATGCTTTCTGAAGAATCTCAGAGACTTTTTAAGGCTTTTTGAAGCTCAGGCACTCTTTTTTTTTTTCTTAAAAAAGCTTACAACACCCAGTATTCCCATGCGGCCTCCCATCCAAGTACTAACCAGGCCTTATTTAAAAGCTTAGACCATTAGTGAAGAAGACTAAGAAGAACTTTTGAAAAAACTCAAACTCTTTCATGCTTTCTGAAGAATCTCAGAGACTTTTTAAGGCTTTTTGAAGCTCAGGCACTCTTTTTTTTTTTTTAAAAAGCTTACAGCACCTGGTATTCCCAGGCGGTCTCCCATCCAAGTACTAACCAGGCCCGACCCTGCTTAGCTTCCGAGATCAGACGAGATCGGGCGTGCCCAAGGTGGTATGGCCGTAAGCGAATACTGCTGCCAAAATTGGGCTATTTAAAAGGTTAGACCATTAGTGAAGAAAACTAAGAACAACTTTTGAAAAAACTCAAACTCTTTCATGCTTTCTGAAGAATCTCAGAGACTTTTTAAGGCTTTTTGAAGCTCAGGCACTCTTTTTTTTTTTTTTAAAAGCTTACAGCACCTGGTATTCCCAGGCGGTCTCCCATCCAAGTACTAACCAGGCCCGACCCTGCTTAGCTTCCGAGATCAGACGAGATCGGGCGTGCCCAAGGTGGTATGGCCGTAAGCTAAAACTGCTGCCAAAATTGGGCTATTTAAAAGGTTAGACCATTAGTGAAGAAAACTAAGAACAACTTTTGAAAAAACTCAAGCTCTTTCATGCTTTCTGAAGAATCTCAGAGACTTTTTAAGGCTTTTTGAAGAAGCTCAGGGACTCTTTTTTTTTTTTCTTAAAAAAGCTTACAACACCTAGTATTCCCATGCGGCCTCCCATCCAAGTACTAACCAGGCCTTATTTAAAAGCTTAGACCATTAGTGAAGAAGACTAAGAAGAACTTTTGAAAAAACTCAAACTCTTTCATGCTTTCTGAAGAATCTCAGAGACTTTTTAAGGCTTTTTGAAGCTCAGGCACTCTTTTTTTTTTTCTTAAAAAAGCTTACAACACCCAGTATTCCCATGCGGCCTCCCATCCAAGTACTAACCAGGCCTTATTTAAAAGCTTAGACCATTAGTGAAGAAGACTAAGAAGAACTTTTGAAAAAACTCAAACTCTTTCATGCTTTCTGAAGAATCTCAGAGACTTTTTAAGGCTTTTTGAAGCTCAGGCACTCTTTTTTTTTTTTTAAAAAGCTTACAGCACCTGGTATTCCCAGGCGGTCTCCCATCCAAGTACTAACCAGGCCCGACCCTGCTTAGCTTCCGAGATCAGACGAGATCGGGCGTGCCCAAGGTGGTATGGCCGTAAGCGAATACTGCTGCCAAAATTGGGCTATTTAAAAGGTTAGACCATTAGTGAAGAAAACTAAGAACAACTTTTGAAAAAACTCAAACTCTTTCATGCTTTCTGAAGAATCTCAGAGACTTTTTAAGGCTTTTTGAAGCTCAGGCACTCTTTTTTTTTTTTTTAAAAGCTTACAGCACCTGGTATTCCCAGGCGGTCTCCCATCCAAGTACTAACCAGGCCCGACCCTGCTTAGCTTCCGAGATCAGACGAGATCGGGCGTGCCCAAGGTGGTATGGCCGTAAGCTAAAACTGCTGCCAAAATTGGGCTATTTAAAAGGTTAGACCATTAGTGAAGAAAACTAAGAACAACTTTTGAAAAAACTCAAGCTCTTTCATGCTTTCTGAAGAATCTCAGAGACTTTTTAAGGCTTTTTGAAGAAGCTCAGGGACTCTTTTTTTTTTTTCTTAAAAAAGCTTACAACACCTAGTATTCCCATGCGGCCTCCCATCCAAGTACTAACCAGGCCTTATTTAAAAGCTTAGACCATTAGTGAAGAAGACTAAGAAGAACTTTTGAAAAAACTCAAACTCTTTCATGCTTTCTGAAGAATCTCAGAGACTTTTTAAGGCTTTTTGAAGCTCAGGCACTCTTTTTTTTTTTTTTTTTTTTTAAAAGCTTACAGCACCTGGTATTCCCAGGCGGTCTCCCATCCAAGTACTAACCAGGCCCGACCCTGCTTAGCTTCCGAGATCAGACGAGATCGGGCGTGCCCAAGGTGGTATGGCCGTAAGCTAAAACTGCTGCCAAAATTGGGCTATTTAAAAGGTTAGACCATTAGTGAAGAAAACTAAGAACAACTTTTGAAAAAACTCAAGCTCTTTCATGCTTTCTGAAGAATCTCAGAGACTTTTTAAGGCTTTTTGAAGAAGCTCAGGGACTCTTTTTTTTTTTTCTTAAAAATTTTTACAACACCTAGTATTCCCATGCGGCCTCCCATCCAAGTACTAACCAGGCCTTATTTAAAAGCTTAGACCATTAGTGAAGAAGACTAAGAAGAACTTTTGAAAAAACTCAAACTCTTTCATGCTTTCTGAAGAATCTCAGAGACTTTTTAAGGCTTTTTGAAGCTCAGGCACTCTTTTTTTTTTTTTTTTTTTTTTAAAAGCTTACAGCACCTGGTATTCCCAGGCGGTCTCCCATCCAAGTACTAACCAGTCCCGACCCTGCTTAGCTTCCGAGATCAGACGAGATCGGGCGTGCCCAAGGTGGTATGGCCGTAAGCGAATACTGCTGCCAAAATTGGGCTATTTAAAAGGTTAGACCATTAGTGAAGAAAACTAAGAACAACTTTTGAAAAAACTCAAACTCTTTCATGCTTTCTGAAGAATCTCAGAGACTTTTTAAGGCTTTTTGAAGAAGCTCAGGGACTCTTTTTTTTTTTTCTTAAAAATTTTTACAACACCTAGTATTCCCATGCGGCCTCCCATCCAAGTACTAACCAGGCCTTATTTAAAAGCTTAGACCATTAGTGAAGAAGACTAAGAAGAACTTTTGAAAAAACTCAAACTCTTTCATGCTTTCTGAAGAATCTCAGAGACTTTTTAAGGCTTTTTGAAGCTCAGGCACTCTTTTTTTTTTTTTTTTTTTTTTAAAAGCTTACAGCACCTGGTATTCCCAGGCGGTCTCCCATCCAAGTACTAACCAGTCCCGACCCTGCTTAGCTTCCGAGATCAGACGAGATCGGGCGTGCCCAAGGTGGTATGGCCGTAAGCGAATACTGCTGCCAAAATTGGGCTATTTAAAAGGTTAGACCATTAGTGAAGAAAACTAAGAACAACTTTTGAAAAAACTCAAACTCTTTCATGCTTTCTGAAGAATCTCAGAGACTTTTTAAGGCTTTTTGAAGAAGCTCAGGGACTCTTTTTTTTTTTTCTTAAAAATTTTTACAACACCTAGTATTCCCATGCGGCCTCCCATCCAAGTACTAACCAGGCCTTATTTAAAAGCTTAGACCATTAGTGAAGAAGACTAAGAAGAACTTTTGAAAAAACTCAAACTCTTTCATGCTTTCTGAAGAATCTCAGAGACTTTTTAAGGCTTTTTGAAGCTCAGGCACTCTTTTTTTTTTTTTTTTTTTTTTAAAAGCTTACAGCACCTGGTATTCCCAGGCGGTCTCCCATCCAAGTACTAACCAGTCCCGACCCTGCTTAGCTTCCGAGATCAGACGAGATCGGGCGTGCCCAAGGTGGTATGGCCGTAAGCGAATACTGCTGCCAAAATTGGGCTATTTAAAAGGTTAGACCATTAGTGAAGAAAACTAAGAACAACTTTTGAAAAAACTCAAACTCTTTCATGCTTTCTGAAGAATCTCAGAGACTTTTTAAGGCTTTTTGAAGCTCAGGCACTCTTTTTTTTTTTTTTAAAAGCTTACAGCACCTGGTATTCCCAGGCGGTCTCCCATCCAAGTACTAACCAGGCCCGACCCTGCTTAGCTTCCGAGATCAGACGAGATCGGGCGTGCCCAAGGTGGTATGGCCGTAAGCTAAAACTGCTGCCAAAATTGGGCTATTTAAAAGGTTAGACCATTAGTGAAGAAAACTAAGAACAACTTTTGAAAAAACTCAAGCTCTTTCATGCTTTCTGAAGAATCTCAGAGACTTTTTAAGGCTTTTTGAAGAAGCTCAGGGACTCTTTTTTTTTTTTCTTAAAAAAGCTTACAACACCTAGTATTCCCATGCGGCCTCCCATCCAAGTACTAACCAGGCCTTATTTAAAAGCTTAGACCATTAGTGAAGAAGACTAAGAAGAACTTTTGAAAAAACTCAAACTCTTTCATGCTTTCTGAAGAATCTCAGAGACTTTTTAAGGCTTTTTGAAGCTCAGGCACTCTTTTTTTTTTTCTTAAAAAAGCTTACAACACCCAGTATTCCCATGCGGCCTCCCATCCAAGTACTAACCAGGCCTTATTTAAAAGCTTAGACCATTAGTGAAGAAGACTAAGAAGAACTTTTGAAAAAACTCAAACTCTTTCATGCTTTCTGAAGAATCTCAGAGACTTTTTAAGGCTTTTTGAAGCTCAGGCACTCTTTTTTTTTTTTTAAAAAGCTTACAGCACCTGGTATTCCCAGGCGGTCTCCCATCCAAGTACTAACCAGGCCCGACCCTGCTTAGCTTCCGAGATCAGACGAGATCGGGCGTGCCCAAGGTGGTATGGCCGTAAGCGAATACTGCTGCCAAAATTGGGCTATTTAAAAGGTTAGACCATTAGTGAAGAAAACTAAGAACAACTTTTGAAAAAACTCAAACTCTTTCATGCTTTCTGAAGAATCTCAGAGACTTTTTAAGGCTTTTTGAAGCTCAGGCACTCTTTTTTTTTTTTTTAAAAGCTTACAGCACCTGGTATTCCCAGGCGGTCTCCCATCCAAGTACTAACCAGGCCCGACCCTGCTTAGCTTCCGAGATCAGACGAGATCGGGCGTGCCCAAGGTGGTATGGCCGTAAGCTAAAACTGCTGCCAAAATTGGGCTATTTAAAAGGTTAGACCATTAGTGAAGAAAACTAAGAACAACTTTTGAAAAAACTCAAGCTCTTTCATGCTTTCTGAAGAATCTCAGAGACTTTTTAAGGCTTTTTGAAGAAGCTCAGGGACTCTTTTTTTTTTTTCTTAAAAAAGCTTACAACACCTAGTATTCCCATGCGGCCTCCCATCCAAGTACTAACCAGGCCTTATTTAAAAGCTTAGACCATTAGTGAAGAAGACTAAGAAGAACTTTTGAAAAAACTCAAACTCTTTCATGCTTTCTGAAGAATCTCAGAGACTTTTTAAGGCTTTTTGAAGCTCAGGCACTCTTTTTTTTTTTCTTAAAAAAGCTTACAACACCCAGTATTCCCATGCGGCCTCCCATCCAAGTACTAACCAGGCCTTATTTAAAAGCTTAGACCATTAGTGAAGAAGACTAAGAAGAACTTTTGAAAAAACTCAAACTCTTTCATGCTTTCTGAAGAATCTCAGAGACTTTTTAAGGCTTTTTGAAGCTCAGGCACTCTTTTTTTTTTTTTAAAAAGCTTACAGCACCTGGTATTCCCAGGCGGTCTCCCATCCAAGTACTAACCAGGCCCGACCCTGCTTAGCTTCCGAGATCAGACGAGATCGGGCGTGCCCAAGGTGGTATGGCCGTAAGCGAATACTGCTGCCAAAATTGGGCTATTTAAAAGGTTAGACCATTAGTGAAGAAAACTAAGAACAACTTTTGAAAAAACTCAAACTCTTTCATGCTTTCTGAAGAATCTCAGAGACTTTTTAAGGCTTTTTGAAGCTCAGGCACTCTTTTTTTTTTTTTTAAAAGCTTACAGCACCTGGTATTCCCAGGCGGTCTCCCATCCAAGTACTAACCAGGCCCGACCCTGCTTAGCTTCCGAGATCAGACGAGATCGGGCGTGCCCAAGGTGGTATGGCCGTAAGCTAAAACTGCTGCCAAAATTGGGCTATTTAAAAGGTTAGACCATTAGTGAAGAAAACTAAGAACAACTTTTGAAAAAACTCAAGCTCTTTCATGCTTTCTGAAGAATCTCAGAGACTTTTTAAGGCTTTTTGAAGAAGCTCAGGGACTCTTTTTTTTTTTTCTTAAAAAAGCTTACAACACCTAGTATTCCCATGCGGCCTCCCATCCAAGTACTAACCAGGCCTTATTTAAAAGCTTAGACCATTAGTGAAGAAGACTAAGAAGAACTTTTGAAAAAACTCAAACTCTTTCATGCTTTCTGAAGAATCTCAGAGACTTTTTAAGGCTTTTTGAAGCTCAGGCACTCTTTTTTTTTTTCTTAAAAAAGCTTACAACACCCAGTATTCCCATGCGGCCTCCCATCCAAGTACTAACCAGGCCTTATTTAAAAGCTTAGACCATTAGTGAAGAAGACTAAGAAGAACTTTTGAAAAAACTCAAACTCTTTCATGCTTTCTGAAGAATCTCAGAGACTTTTTAAGGCTTTTTGAAGCTCAGGCACTCTTTTTTTTTTTTTAAAAAGCTTACAGCACCTGGTATTCCCAGGCGGTCTCCCATCCAAGTACTAACCAGGCCCGACCCTGCTTAGCTTCCGAGATCAGACGAGATCGGGCGTGCCCAAGGTGGTATGGCCGTAAGCGAATACTGCTGCCAAAATTGGGCTATTTAAAAGGTTAGACCATTAGTGAAGAAAACTAAGAACAACTTTTGAAAAAACTCAAACTCTTTCATGCTTTCTGAAGAATCTCAGAGACTTTTTAAGGCTTTTTGAAGCTCAGGCACTCTTTTTTTTTTTTTTAAAAGCTTACAGCACCTGGTATTCCCAGGCGGTCTCCCATCCAAGTACTAACCAGGCCCGACCCTGCTTAGCTTCCGAGATCAGACGAGATCGGGCGTGCCCAAGGTGGTATGGCCGTAAGCTAAAACTGCTGCCAAAATTGGGCTATTTAAAAGGTTAGACCATTAGTGAAGAAAACTAAGAACAACTTTTGAAAAAACTCAAGCTCTTTCATGCTTTCTGAAGAATCTCAGAGACTTTTTAAGGCTTTTTGAAGAAGCTCAGGGACTCTTTTTTTTTTTTCTTAAAAAAGCTTACAACACCTAGTATTCCCATGCGGCCTCCCATCCAAGTACTAACCAGGCCTTATTTAAAAGCTTAGACCATTAGTGAAGAAGACTAAGAAGAACTTTTGAAAAAACTCAAACTCTTTCATGCTTTCTGAAGAATCTCAGAGACTTTTTAAGGCTTTTTGAAGCTCAGGCACTCTTTTTTTTTTTCTTAAAAAAGCTTACAACACCCAGTATTCCCATGCGGCCTCCCATCCAAGTACTAACCAGGCCTTATTTAAAAGCTTAGACCATTAGTGAAGAAGACTAAGAAGAACTTTTGAAAAAACTCAAACTCTTTCATGCTTTCTGAAGAATCTCAGAGACTTTTTAAGGCTTTTTGAAGCTCAGGCACTCTTTTTTTTTTTTTAAAAAAGCTTACAGCACCTGGTATTCCCAGGCGGTCTCCCATCCAAGTACTAACCAGGCCCGACCCTGCTTAGCTTCCGAGATCAGACGAGATCGGGCGTGCCCAAGGTGGTATGGCCGTAAGCGAATACTGCTGCCAAAATTGGGCTATTTAAAAGGTTAGACCATTAGTGAAGAAAACTAAGAACAACTTTTGAAAAAACTCAAACTCTTTCATGCTTTCTGAAGAATCTCAGAGACTTTTTAAGGCTTTTTGAAGCTCAGGCACTCTTTTTTTTTTTTTTAAAAGCTTACAGCACCTGGTATTCCCAGGCGGTCTCCCATCCAAGTACTAACCAGGCCCGACCCTGCTTAGCTTCCGAGATCAGACGAGATCGGGCGTGCCCAAGGTGGTATGGCCGTAAGCTAAAACTGCTGCCAAAATTGGGCTATTTAAAAGGTTAGACCATTAGTGAAGAAAACTAAGAACAACTTTTGAAAAAACTCAAGCTCTTTCATGCTTTCTGAAGAATCTCAGAGACTTTTTAAGGCTTTTTGAAGAAGCTCAGGGACTCTTTTTTTTTTTCTTAAAAAAGCTTACAACACCTAGTATTCCCATGCGGCCTCCCATCCAAGTACTAACCAGGCCTTATTTAAAAGCTTAGACCATTAGTGAAGAAGACTAAGAAGAACTTTTGAAAAAACTCAAACTCTTTCATGCTTTCTGAAGAATCTCAGAGACTTTTTAAGGCTTTTTGAAGCTCAGGCACTCTTTTTTTTTTTTTTTTTTTTTTTAAAAGCTTACAGCACCTGGTATTCCCAGGCGGTCTCCCATCCAAGTACTAACCAGGCCCGACCCTGCTTAGCTTCCGAGATCAGACGAGATCGGGCGTGCCCAAGGTGGTATGGCCGTAAGCTAAAACTGCTGCCAAAATTGGGCTATTTAAAAGGTTAGACCATTTGTGAAGAAAACTAAGAACAACTTTTGAAAAAACTCAAGCTCTTTCATGCTTTCTGAAGAATCTCAGAGACTTTTTAAGGCTTTTTGAAGAAGCTCAGGGACTCTTTTTTTTTTTTCTTAAAAAAGCTTACAACACCTAGTATTCCCATGCGGCCTCCCATCCAAGTACTAACCAGGCCTTATTTAAAAGCTTAGACCATTAGTGAAGAAGACTAAGAAGAACTTTTGAAAAAACTCAAACTCTTTCATGCTTTCTGAAGAATCTCAGAGACTTTTTAAGGCTTTTTGAAGCTCAGGCACTCTTTTTTTTTTTTTTTTTTTTTTTAAAAGCTTACAGCACCTGGTATTCCCAGGCGGTCTCCCATCCAAGTACTAACCAGGCCCGACCCTGCTTAGCTTCCGAGATCAGACGAGATCGGGCGTGCCCAAGGTGGTATGGCCGTAAGCTAAAACTGCTGCCAAAATTGGGCTATTTAAAAGGTTAGACCATTAGTGAAGAAAACTAAGAACAACTTTTGAAAAAACTCAAGCTCTTTCATGCTTTCTGAAGAATCTCAGAGACTTTTTAAGGCTTTTTGAAGAAGCTCAGGGACTCTTTTTTTTTTTTCTTAAAAAAGCTTACAACACCTAGTATTCCCATGCGGCCTCCCATCCAAGTACTAACCAGGCCTTATTTAAAAGCTTAGACCATTAGTGAAGAAGACTAAGAAGAACTTTTGAAAAAACTCAAACTCTTTCATGCTTTCTGAAGAATCTCAGAGACTTTTTAAGGCTTTTTGAAGCTCAGGCACTCTTTTTTTTTTTTTTTTTTTTTTAAAAGCTTACAGCACCTGGTATTCCCAGGCGGTCTCCCATCCAAGTACTAACCAGGCCCGACCCTGCTTAGCTTCCGAGATCAGACGAGATCGGGCGTGCCCAAGGTGGTATGGCCGTAAGCTAAAACTGCTGCCAAAATTGGGCTATTTAAAAGGTTAGACCATTAGTGAAGAAAACTAAGAACAACTTTTGAAAAAACTCAAGCTCTTTCATGCTTTCTGAAGAATCTCAGAGACTTTTTAAGGCTTTTTGAAGAAGCTCAGGGACTCTTTTTTTTTTTTCTTAAAAATTTTTACAACACCTAGTATTCCCATGCGGCCTCCCATCCAAGTACTAACCAGGCCTTATTTAAAAGCTTAGACCATTAGTGAAGAAGACTAAGAAGAACTTTTGAAAAAACTCAAACTCTTTCATGCTTTCTGAAGAATCTCAGAGACTTTTTAAGGCTTTTTGAAGCTCAGGCACTCTTTTTTTTTTTTTTTTTTTTTTAAAAGCTTACAGCACCTGGTATTCCCAGGCGGTCTCCCATCCAAGTACTAACCAGTCCCGACCCTGCTTAGCTTCCGAGATCAGACGAGATCGGGCGTGCCCAAGGTGGTATGGCCGTAAGCGAATACTGCTGCCAAAATTGGGCTATTTAAAAGGTTAGACCATTAGTGAAGAAAACTAAGAACAACTTTTGAAAAAACTCAAACTCTTTCATGCTTTCTGAAGAATCTCAGAGACTTTTTAAGGCTTTTTGAAGCTCAGGCACTCTTTTTTTTTTTTTTAAAAGCTTACAGCACCTGGTATTCCCAGGCGGTCTCCCATCCAAGTACTAACCAGGCCCGACCCTGCTTAGCTTCCGAGATCAGACGAGATCGGGCGTGCCCAAGGTGGTATGGCCGTAAGCTAAAACTGCTGCCAAAATTGGGCTATTTAAAAGGTTAGACCATTAGTGAAGAAAACTAAGAACAACTTTTGAAAAAACTCAAGCTCTTTCATGCTTTCTGAAGAATCTCAGAGACTTTTTAAGGCTTTTTGAAGAAGCTCAGGGACTCTTTTTTTTTTTTCTTAAAAAAGCTTACAACACCTAGTATTCCCATGCGGCCTCCCATCCAAGTACTAACCAGGCCTTATTTAAAAGCTTAGACCATTAGTGAAGAAGACTAAGAAGAACTTTTGAAAAAACTCAAACTCTTTCATGCTTTCTGAAGAATCTCAGAGACTTTTTAAGGCTTTTTGAAGCTCAGGCACTCTTTTTTTTTTTTTTTTTTTTTTAAAAGCTTACAGCACCTGGTATTCCCAGGCGGTCTCCCATCCAAGTACTAACCAGGCCCGACCCTGCTTAGCTTCCGAGATCAGACGAGATCGGGCGTGCCCAAGGTGGTATGGCCGTAAGCTAAAACTGCTGCCAAAATTGGGCTATTTAAAAGGTTAGACCATTAGTGAAGAAAACTAAGAACAACTTTTGAAAAAACTCAAGCTCTTTCATGCTTTCTGAAGAATCTCAGAGACTTTTTAAGGCTTTTTGAAGAAGCTCAGGGACTCTTTTTTTTTTTTCTTAAAAAAGCTTACAACACCTAGTATTCCCATGCGGCCTCCCATCCAAGTACTAACCAGGCCTTATTTAAAAGCTTAGACCATTAGTGAAGAAGACTAAGAAGAACTTTTGAAAAAACTCAAACTCTTTCATGCTTTCTGAAGAATCTCAGAGACTTTTTAAGGCTTTTTGAAGCTCAGGCACTCTTTTTTTTTTTTTTTTTTTTTTTAAAAGCTTACAGCACCTGGTATTCCCAGGCGGTCTCCCATCCAAGTACTAACCAGGCCCGACCCTGCTTAGCTTCCGAGATCAGACGAGATCGGGCGTGCCCAAGGTGGTATGGCCGTAAGCTAAAACTGCTGCCAAAATTGGGCTATTTAAAAGGTTAGACCATTAGTGAAGAAAACTAAGAACAACTTTTGAAAAAACTCAAGCTCTTTCATGCTTTCTGAAGAATCTCAGAGACTTTTTAAGGCTTTTTGAAGAAGCTCAGGGACTCTTTTTTTTTTTTCTTAAAAAAGCTTACAACACCTAGTATTCCCATGCGGCCTCCCATCCAAGTACTAACCAGGCCTTATTTAAAAGCTTAGACCATTAGTGAAGAAGACTAAGAAGAACTTTTGAAAAAACTCAAACTCTTTCATGCTTTCTGAAGAATCTCAGAGACTTTTTAAGGCTTTTTGAAGCTCAGGCACTCTTTTTTTTTTTTTTTTTTTTTTAAAAGCTTACAGCACCTGGTATTCCCAGGCGGTCTCCCATCCAAGTACTAACCAGGCCCGACCCTGCTTAGCTTCCGAGATCAGACGAGATCGGGCGTGCCCAAGGTGGTATGGCCGTAAGCTAAAACTGCTGCCAAAATTGGGCTATTTAAAAGGTTAGACCATTAGTGAAGAAAACTAAGAACAACTTTTGAAAAAACTCAAGCTCTTTCATGCTTTCTGAAGAATCTCAGAGACTTTTTAAGGCTTTTTGAAGAAGCTCAGGGACTCTTTTTTTTTTTTCTTAAAAAAGCTTACAACACCTAGTATTCCCATGCGGCCTCCCATCCAAGTACTAACCAGGCCTTATTTAAAAGCTTAGACCATTAGTGAAGAAGACTAAGAAGAACTTTTGAAAAAACTCAAACTCTTTCATGCTTTCTGAAGAATCTCAGAGACTTTTTAAGGCTTTTTGAAGCTCAGGCACTCTTTTTTTTTTTTTTTTTTTTTTAAAAGCTTACAGCACCTGGTATTCCCAGGCGGTCTCCCATCCAAGTACTAACCAGGCCCGACCCTGCTTAGCTTCCGAGATCAGACGAGATCGGGCGTGCCCAAGGTGGTATGGCCGTAAGCTAAAACTGCTGCCAAAATTGGGCTATTTAAAAGGTTAGACCATTAGTGAAGAAAACTAAGAACAACTTTTGAAAAAACTCAAGCTCTTTCATGCTTTCTGAAGAATCTCAGAGACTTTTTAAGTCTTTTTGAAGAAGCTCAGGCACTCTTTTTTTTTTTCTTAAAAAAGCTTACAACACCCAGTATTCCCATGCGGCCTCCCATCCAAGTACTAACCAGGCCTTATTTAAAAGCTTAGACCATTAGTGAAGAAGACTAAGAAGAACTTTTGAAAAAACTCAAACTCTTTCATGCTTTCTGAAGAATCTCAGAGACTTTTTAAGGCTTTTTGAAGCTCAGGCACTCTTTTTTTTTTTTTAAAAAGCTTACAGCACCTGGTATTCCCAGGCGGTCTCCCATCCAAGTACTAACCAGGCCCGACCCTGCTTAGCTTCCGAGATCAGACGAGATCGGGCGTGCCCAAGGTGGTATGGCCGTAAGCTAAAACTGCTGCCAAAATTGGGCTATTTAAAAGGTTAGACCATTTGTGAAGAAAACTAAGAACAACTTTTGAAAAAACTCAAGCTCTTTCATGCTTTCTGAAGAATCTCAGAGACTTTTTAAGGCTTTTTGAAGAAGCTCAGGGACTCTTTTTTTTTTTTCTTAAAAAAGCTTACAACACCTAGTATTCCCATGCGGCCTCCCATCCAAGTACTAACCAGGCCTTATTTAAAAGCTTAGACCATTAGTGAAGAAGACTAAGAAGAACTTTTGAAAAAACTCAAACTCTTTCATGCTTTCTGAAGAATCTCAGAGACTTTTTAAGGCTTTTTGAAGCTCAGGCACTCTTTTTTTTTTTTTTTTTTTTTTAAAAGCTTACAGCACCTGGTATTCCCAGGCGGTCTCCCATCCAAGTACTAACCAGGCCCGACCCTGCTTAGCTTCCGAGATCAGACGAGATCGGGCGTGCCCAAGGTGGTATGGCCGTAAGCTAAAACTGCTGCCAAAATTGGGCTATTTAAAAGGTTAGACCATTAGTGAAGAAAACTAAGAACAACTTTTGAAAAAACTCAAGCTCTTTCATGCTTTCTGAAGAATCTCAGAGACTTTTTAAGGCTTTTTGAAGAAGCTCAGGGACTCTTTTTTTTTTTTCTTAAAAAAGCTTACAACACCTAGTATTCCCATGCGGCCTCCCATCCAAGTACTAACCAGGCCTTATTTAAAAGCTTAGACCATTAGTGAAGAAGACTAAGAAGAACTTTTGAAAAAACTCAAACTCTTTCATGCTTTCTGAAGAATCTCAGAGACTTTTTAAGGCTTTTTGAAGCTCAGGCACTCTTTTTTTTTTTTTTTTTTTTTTAAAAGCTTACAGCACCTGGTATTCCCAGGCGGTCTCCCATCCAAGTACTAACCAGGCCCGACCCTGCTTAGCTTCCGAGATCAGACGAGATCGGGCGTGCCCAAGGTGGTATGGCCGTAAGCTAAAACTGCTGCCAAAATTGGGCTATTTAAAAGGTTAGACCATTTGTGAAGAAAACTAAGAACAACTTTTGAAAAAACTCAAGCTCTTTCATGCTTTCTGAAGAATCTCAGAGACTTTTTAAGGCTTTTTGAAGAAGCTCAGGGACTCTTTTTTTTTTTTCTTAAAAAAGCTTACAACACCTAGTATTCCCATGCGGCCTCCCATCCAAGTACTAACCAGGCCTTATTTAAAAGCTTAGACCATTAGTGAAGAAGACTAAGAAGAACTTTTGAAAAAACTCAAACTCTTTCATGCTTTCTGAAGAATCTCAGAGACTTTTTAAGGCTTTTTGAAGCTCAGGCACTCTTTTTTTTTTTTTTTTTTTTTTAAAAGCTTACAGCACCTGGTATTCCCAGGCGGTCTCCCATCCAAGTACTAACCAGGCCCGACCCTGCTTAGCTTCCGAGATCAGACGAGATCGGGCGTGCCCAAGGTGGTATGGCCGTAAGCTAAAACTGCTGCCAAAATTGGGCTATTTAAAAGGTTAGACCATTAGTGAAGAAAACTAAGAACAACTTTTGAAAAAACTCAAGCTCTTTCATGCTTTCTGAAGAATCTCAGAGACTTTTTAAGGCTTTTTGAAGAAGCTCAGGGACTCTTTTTTTTTTTTCTTAAAAATTTTTACAACACCTAGTATTCCCATGCGGCCTCCCATCCAAGTACTAACCAGGCCTTATTTAAAAGCTTAGACCATTAGTGAAGAAGACTAAGAAGAACTTTTGAAAAAACTCAAACTCTTTCATGCTTTCTGAAGAATCTCAGAGACTTTTTAAGGCTTTTTGAAGCTCAGGCACTCTTTTTTTTTTTTTTTTTTTTTAAAAGCTTACAGCACCTGGTATTCCCAGGCGGTCTCCCATCCAAGTACTAACCAGTCCCGACCCTGCTTAGCTTCCGAGATCAGACGAGATCGGGCGTGCCCAAGGTGGTATGGCCGTAAGCGAATACTGCTGCCAAAATTGGGCTATTTAAAAGGTTAGACCATTAGTGAAGAAAACTAAGAACAACTTTTGAAAAAACTCAAACTCTTTCATGCTTTCTGAAGAATCTCAGAGACTTTTTAAGGCTTTTTGAAGCTCAGGCACTCTTTTTTTTTTTTTTTTTTTTTTAAAAGCTTACAGCACCTGGTATTCCCAGGCGGTCTCCCATCCAAGTACTAACCAGGCCCGACCCTGCTTAGCTTCCGAGATCAGACGAGATCGGGCGTGCCCAAGGTGGTATGGCCGTAAGCTAAAACTGCTGCCAAAATTGGGCTATTTAAAAGGTTAGACCATTAGTGAAGAAAACTAAGAACAACTTTTGAAAAAACTCAAGCTCTTTCATGCTTTCTGAAGAATCTCAGAGACTTTTTAAGGCTTTTTGAAGAAGCTCAGGGACTCTTTTTTTTTTTTCTTAAAAAAGCTTACAACACCTAGTATTCCCATGCGGCCTCCCATCCAAGTACTAACCAGGCCTTATTTAAAAGCTTAGACCATTAGTGAAGAAGACTAAGAAGAACTTTTGAAAAAACTCAAACTCTTTCATGCTTTCTGAAGAATCTCAGAGACTTTTTAAGGCTTTTTGAAGCTCAGGCACTCTTTTTTTTTTTTTTTTTTTTTTAAAAGCTTACAGCACCTGGTATTCCCAGGCGGTCTCCCATCCAAGTACTAACCAGGCCCGACCCTGCTTAGCTTCCGAGATCAGACGAGATCGGGCGTGCCCAAGGTGGTATGGCCGTAAGCTAAAACTGCTGCCAAAATTGGGCTATTTAAAAGGTTAGACCATTAGTGAAGAAAACTAAGAACAACTTTTGAAAAAACTCAAGCTCTTTCATGCTTTCTGAAGAATCTCAGAGACTTTTTAAGTCTTTTTGAAGAAGCTCAGGCACTCTTTTTTTTTTTCTTAAAAAAGCTTACAACACCCAGTATTCCCATGCGGCCTCCCATCCAAGTACTAACCAGGCCTTATTTAAAAGCTTAGACCATTAGTGAAGAAGACTAAGAAGAACTTTTGAAAAAACTCAAACTCTTTCATGCTTTCTGAAGAATCTCAGAGACTTTTTAAGGCTTTTTGAAGCTCAGGCACTCTTTTTTTTTTTTTAAAAAGCTTACAGCACCTGGTATTCCCAGGCGGTCTCCCATCCAAGTACTAACCAGGCCCGACCCTGCTTAGCTTCCGAGATCAGACGAGATCGGGCGTGCCCAAGGTGGTATGGCCGTAAGCTAAAACTGCTGCCAAAATTGGGCTATTTAAAAGGTTAGACCATTTGTGAAGAAAACTAAGAACAACTTTTGAAAAAACTCAAGCTCTTTCATGCTTTCTGAAGAATCTCAGAGACTTTTTAAGGCTTTTTGAAGAAGCTCAGGGACTCTTTTTTTTTTTTCTTAAAAAAGCTTACAACACCTAGTATTCCCATGCGGCCTCCCATCCAAGTACTAACCAGGCCTTATTTAAAAGCTTAGACCATTAGTGAAGAAGACTAAGAAGAACTTTTGAAAAAACTCAAACTCTTTCATGCTTTCTGAAGAATCTCAGAGACTTTTTAAGGCTTTTTGAAGCTCAGGCACTCTTTTTTTTTTTTTTTTTTTTTTAAAAGCTTACAGCACCTGGTATTCCCAGGCGGTCTCCCATCCAAGTACTAACCAGGCCCGACCCTGCTTAGCTTCCGAGATCAGACGAGATCGGGCGTGCCCAAGGTGGTATGGCCGTAAGCTAAAACTGCTGCCAAAATTGGGCTATTTAAAAGGTTAGACCATTAGTGAAGAAAACTAAGAACAACTTTTGAAAAAACTCAAGCTCTTTCATGCTTTCTGAAGAATCTCAGAGACTTTTTAAGGCTTTTTGAAGAAGCTCAGGGACTCTTTTTTTTTTTTCTTAAAAAAGCTTACAACACCTAGTATTCCCATGCGGCCTCCCATCCAAGTACTAACCAGGCCTTATTTAAAAGCTTAGACCATTAGTGAAGAAGACTAAGAAGAACTTTTGAAAAAACTCAAACTCTTTCATGCTTTCTGAAGAATCTCAGAGACTTTTTAAGGCTTTTTGAAGCTCAGGCACTCTTTTTTTTTTTTTTTTTTTTTTTAAAAGCTTACAGCACCTGGTATTCCCAGGCGGTCTCCCATCCAAGTACTAACCAGGCCCGACCCTGCTTAGCTTCCGAGATCAGACGAGATCGGGCGTGCCCAAGGTGGTATGGCCGTAAGCTAAAACTGCTGCCAAAATTGGGCTATTTAAAAGGTTAGACCATTAGTGAAGAAAACTAAGAACAACTTTTGAAAAAACTCAAGCTCTTTCATGCTTTCTGAAGAATCTCAGAGACTTTTTAAGGCTTTTTGAAGAAGCTCAGGGACTCTTTTTTTTTTTTCTTAAAAAAGCTTACAACACCTAGTATTCCCATGCGGCCTCCCATCCAAGTACTAACCAGGCCTTATTTAAAAGCTTAGACCATTAGTGAAGAAGACTAAGAAGAACTTTTGAAAAAACTCAAACTCTTTCATGCTTTCTGAAGAATCTCAGAGACTTTTTAAGGCTTTTTGAAGCTCAGGCACTCTTTTTTTTTTTTTTTTTTTTTTAAAAGCTTACAGCACCTGGTATTCCCAGGCGGTCTCCCATCCAAGTACTAACCAGGCCCGACCCTGCTTAGCTTCCGAGATCAGACGAGATCGGGCGTGCCCAAGGTGGTATGGCCGTAAGCTAAAACTGCTGCCAAAATTGGGCTATTTAAAAGGTTAGACCATTAGTGAAGAAAACTAAGAACAACTTTTGAAAAAACTCAAGCTCTTTCATGCTTTCTGAAGAATCTCAGAGACTTTTTAAGTCTTTTTGAAGAAGCTCAGGCACTCTTTTTTTTTTTCTTAAAAAAGCTTACAACACCCAGTATTCCCATGCGGCCTCCCATCCAAGTACTAACCAGGCCTTATTTAAAAGCTTAGACCATTAGTGAAGAAGACTAAGAAGAACTTTTGAAAAAACTCAAACTCTTTCATGCTTTCTGAAGAATCTCAGAGACTTTTTAAGGCTTTTTGAAGCTCAGGCACTCTTTTTTTTTTTTTAAAAAGCTTACAGCACCTGGTATTCCCAGGCGGTCTCCCATCCAAGTACTAACCAGGCCCGACCCTGCTTAGCTTCCGAGATCAGACGAGATCGGGCGTGCCCAAGGTGGTATGGCCGTAAGCTAAAACTGCTGCCAAAATTGGGCTATTTAAAAGGTTAGACCATTAGTGAAGAAAACTAAGAACAACTTTTGAAAAAACTCAAGCTCTTTCATGCTTTCTGAAGAATCTCAGAGACTTTTTAAGGCTTTTTGAAGAAGCTCAGGGACTCTTTTTTTTTTTTCTTAAAAAAGCTTACAACACCTAGTATTCCCATGCGGCCTCCCATCCAAGTACTAACCAGGCCTTATTTAAAAGCTTAGACCATTAGTGAAGAAGACTAAGAAGAACTTTTGAAAAAACTCAAACTCTTTCATGCTTTCTGAAGAATCTCAGAGACTTTTTAAGGCTTTTTGAAGCTCAGGCACTCTTTTTTTTTTTTTTTTTTTTTTAAAAGCTTACAGCACCTGGTATTCCCAGGCGGTCTCCCATCCAAGTACTAACCAGGCCCGACCCTGCTTAGCTTCCGAGATCAGACGAGATCGGGCGTGCCCAAGGTGGTATGGCCGTAAGCTAAAACTGCTGCCAAAATTGGGCTATTTAAAAGGTTAGACCATTAGTGAAGAAAACTAAGAACAACTTTTGAAAAAACTCAAGCTCTTTCATGCTTTCTGAAGAATCTCAGAGACTTTTTAAGTCTTTTTGAAGAAGCTCAGGCACTCTTTTTTTTTTTCTTAAAAAAGCTTACAACACCCAGTATTCCCATGCGGCCTCCCATCCAAGTACTAACCAGGCCTTATTTAAAAGCTTAGACCATTAGTGAAGAAGACTAAGAAGAACTTTTGAAAAAACTCAAACTCTTTCATGCTTTCTGAAGAATCTCAGAGACTTTTTAAGGCTTTTTGAAGCTCAGGCACTCTTTTTTTTTTTTTAAAAAGCTTACAGCACCTGGTATTCCCAGGCGGTCTCCCATCCAAGTACTAACCAGGCCCGACCCTGCTTAGCTTCCGAGATCAGACGAGATCGGGCGTGCCCAAGGTGGTATGGCCGTAAGCTAAAACTGCTGCCAAAATTGGGCTATTTAAAAGGTTAGACCATTTGTGAAGAAAACTAAGAACAACTTTTGAAAAAACTCAAGCTCTTTCATGCTTTCTGAAGAATCTCAGAGACTTTTTAAGGCTTTTTGAAGAAGCTCAGGGACTCTTTTTTTTTTTTCTTAAAAATTTTTACAACACCTAGTATTCCCATGCGGCCTCCCATCCAAGTACTAACCAGGCCTTATTTAAAAGCTTAGACCATTAGTGAAGAAGACTAAGAAGAACTTTTGAAAAAACTCAAACTCTTTCATGCTTTCTGAAGAATCTCAGAGACTTTTTAAGGCTTTTTGAAGCTCAGGCACTCTTTTTTTTTTTTTTTTTTTTTTTAAAAGCTTACAGCACCTGGTATTCCCAGGCGGTCTCCCATCCAAGTACTAACCAGTCCCGACCCTGCTTAGCTTCCGAGATCAGACGAGATCGGGCGTGCCCAAGGTGGTATGGCCGTAAGCGAATACTGCTGCCAAAATTGGGCTATTTAAAAGGTTAGACCATTAGTGAAGAAAACTAAGAACAACTTTTGAAAAAACTCAAACTCTTTCATGCTTTCTGAAGAATCTCAGAGACTTTTTAAGGCTTTTTGAAGCTCAGGCACTCTTTTTTTTTTTTTTAAAAGCTTACAGCACCTGGTATTCCCAGGCGGTCTCCCATCCAAGTACTAACCAGGCCCGACCCTGCTTAGCTTCCGAGATCAGACGAGATCGGGCGTGCCCAAGGTGGTATGGCCGTAAGCTAAAACTGCTGCCAAAATTGGGCTATTTAAAAGGTTAGACCATTAGTGAAGAAAACTAAGAACAACTTTTGAAAAAACTCAAGCTCTTTCATGCTTTCTGAAGAATCTCAGAGACTTTTTAAGGCTTTTTGAAGAAGCTCAGGGACTCTTTTTTTTTTTTCTTAAAAAAGCTTACAACACCTAGTATTCCCATGCGGCCTCCCATCCAAGTACTAACCAGGCCTTATTTAAAAGCTTAGACCATTAGTGAAGAAGACTAAGAAGAACTTTTGAAAAAACTCAAACTCTTTCATGCTTTCTGAAGAATCTCAGAGACTTTTTAAGGCTTTTTGAAGCTCAGGCACTCTTTTTTTTTTTTTTTTTTTTTTAAAAGCTTACAGCACCTGGTATTCCCAGGCGGTCTCCCATCCAAGTACTAACCAGGCCCGACCCTGCTTAGCTTCCGAGATCAGACGAGATCGGGCGTGCCCAAGGTGGTATGGCCGTAAGCTAAAACTGCTGCCAAAATTGGGCTATTTAAAAGGTTAGACCATTTGTGAAGAAAACTAAGAACAACTTTTGAAAAAACTCAAGCTCTTTCATGCTTTCTGAAGAATCTCAGAGACTTTTTAAGGCTTTTTGAAGAAGCTCAGGGACTCTTTTTTTTTTTTCTTAAAAAAGCTTACAACACCTAGTATTCCCATGCGGCCTCCCATCCAAGTACTAACCAGGCCTTATTTAAAAGCTTAGACCATTAGTGAAGAAGACTAAGAAGAACTTTTGAAAAAACTCAAACTCTTTCATGCTTTCTGAAGAATCTCAGAGACTTTTTAAGGCTTTTTGAAGCTCAGGCACTCTTTTTTTTTTTTTTTTTTTTTTTAAAAGCTTACAGCACCTGGTATTCCCAGGCGGTCTCCCATCCAAGTACTAACCAGGCCCGACCCTGCTTAGCTTCCGAGATCAGACGAGATCGGGCGTGCCCAAGGTGGTATGGCCGTAAGCTAAAACTGCTGCCAAAATTGGGCTATTTAAAAGGTTAGACCATTAGTGAAGAAAACTAAGAACAACTTTTGAAAAAACTCAAGCTCTTTCATGCTTTCTGAAGAATCTCAGAGACTTTTTAAGGCTTTTTGAAGAAGCTCAGGGACTCTTTTTTTTTTTTCTTAAAAAAGCTTACAACACCTAGTATTCCCATGCGGCCTCCCATCCAAGTACTAACCAGGCCTTATTTAAAAGCTTAGACCATTAGTGAAGAAGACTAAGAAGAACTTTTGAAAAAACTCAAACTCTTTCATGCTTTCTGAAGAATCTCAGAGACTTTTTAAGGCTTTTTGAAGCTCAGGCACTCTTTTTTTTTTTTTTTTTTTTTTAAAAGCTTACAGCACCTGGTATTCCCAGGCGGTCTCCCATCCAAGTACTAACCAGGCCCGACCCTGCTTAGCTTCCGAGATCAGACGAGATCGGGCGTGCCCAAGGTGGTATGGCCGTAAGCTAAAACTGCTGCCAAAATTGGGCTATTTAAAAGGTTAGACCATTAGTGAAGAAAACTAAGAACAACTTTTGAAAAAACTCAAGCTCTTTCATGCTTTCTGAAGAATCTCAGAGACTTTTTAAGGCTTTTTGAAGAAGCTCAGGGACTCTTTTTTTTTTTTCTTAAAAATTTTTACAACACCTAGTATTCCCATGCGGCCTCCCATCCAAGTACTAACCAGGCCTTATTTAAAAGCTTAGACCATTAGTGAAGAAGACTAAGAAGAACTTTTGAAAAAACTCAAACTCTTTCATGCTTTCTGAAGAATCTCAGAGACTTTTTAAGGCTTTTTGAAGCTCAGGCACTCTTTTTTTTTTTTTTTTTTTTTTAAAAGCTTACAGCACCTGGTATTCCCAGGCGGTCTCCCATCCAAGTACTAACCAGTCCCGACCCTGCTTAGCTTCCGAGATCAGACGAGATCGGGCGTGCCCAAGGTGGTATGGCCGTAAGCGAATACTGCTGCCAAAATTGGGCTATTTAAAAGGTTAGACCATTAGTGAAGAAAACTAAGAACAACTTTTGAAAAAACTCAAACTCTTTCATGCTTTCTGAAGAATCTCAGAGACTTTTTAAGGCTTTTTGAAGCTCAGGCACTCTTTTTTTTTTTTTTAAAAGCTTACAGCACCTGGTATTCCCAGGCGGTCTCCCATCCAAGTACTAACCAGGCCCGACCCTGCTTAGCTTCCGAGATCAGACGAGATCGGGCGTGCCCAAGGTGGTATGGCCGTAAGCTAAAACTGCTGCCAAAATTGGGCTATTTAAAAGGTTAGACCATTAGTGAAGAAAACTAAGAACAACTTTTGAAAAAACTCAAGCTCTTTCATGCTTTCTGAAGAATCTCAGAGACTTTTTAAGGCTTTTTGAAGAAGCTCAGGGACTCTTTTTTTTTTTTCTTAAAAAAGCTTACAACACCTAGTATTCCCATGCGGCCTCCCATCCAAGTACTAACCAGGCCTTATTTAAAAGCTTAGACCATTAGTGAAGAAGACTAAGAAGAACTTTTGAAAAAACTCAAACTCTTTCATGCTTTCTGAAGAATCTCAGAGACTTTTTAAGGCTTTTTGAAGCTCAGGCACTCTTTTTTTTTTTTTTTTTTTTTTAAAAGCTTACAGCACCTGGTATTCCCAGGCGGTCTCCCATCCAAGTACTAACCAGGCCCGACCCTGCTTAGCTTCCGAGATCAGACGAGATCGGGCGTGCCCAAGGTGGTATGGCCGTAAGCTAAAACTGCTGCCAAAATTGGGCTATTTAAAAGGTTAGACCATTAGTGAAGAAAACTAAGAACAACTTTTGAAAAAACTCAAGCTCTTTCATGCTTTCTGAAGAATCTCAGAGACTTTTTAAGGCTTTTTGAAGAAGCTCAGGGACTCTTTTTTTTTTTTCTTAAAAAAGCTTACAACACCTAGTATTCCCATGCGGCCTCCCATCCAAGTACTAACCAGGCCTTATTTAAAAGCTTAGACCATTAGTGAAGAAGACTAAGAAGAACTTTTGAAAAAACTCAAACTCTTTCATGCTTTCTGAAGAATCTCAGAGACTTTTTAAGGCTTTTTGAAGCTCAGGCACTCTTTTTTTTTTTTTTTTTTTTTTTAAAAGCTTACAGCACCTGGTATTCCCAGGCGGTCTCCCATCCAAGTACTAACCAGGCCCGACCCTGCTTAGCTTCCGAGATCAGACGAGATCGGGCGTGCCCAAGGTGGTATGGCCGTAAGCTAAAACTGCTGCCAAAATTGGGCTATTTAAAAGGTTAGACCATTAGTGAAGAAAACTAAGAACAACTTTTGAAAAAACTCAAGCTCTTTCATGCTTTCTGAAGAATCTCAGAGACTTTTTAAGGCTTTTTGAAGAAGCTCAGGGACTCTTTTTTTTTTTTCTTAAAAAAGCTTACAACACCTAGTATTCCCATGCGGCCTCCCATCCAAGTACTAACCAGGCCTTATTTAAAAGCTTAGACCATTAGTGAAGAAGACTAAGAAGAACTTTTGAAAAAACTCAAACTCTTTCATGCTTTCTGAAGAATCTCAGAGACTTTTTAAGGCTTTTTGAAGCTCAGGCACTCTTTTTTTTTTTTTTTTTTTTTTAAAAGCTTACAGCACCTGGTATTCCCAGGCGGTCTCCCATCCAAGTACTAACCAGGCCCGACCCTGCTTAGCTTCCGAGATCAGACGAGATCGGGCGTGCCCAAGGTGGTATGGCCGTAAGCTAAAACTGCTGCCAAAATTGGGCTATTTAAAAGGTTAGACCATTAGT
The DNA here is from genome assembly GCF_051911475.1 of Siphateles boraxobius. NCBI lineage: Eukaryota > Metazoa > Chordata > Actinopteri > Cypriniformes > Leuciscidae > Siphateles > Siphateles boraxobius. The sequence goes on along the minus strand of NW_027508800.1, from coordinate 90,848 downwards.
GAAGAAAACTAAGAACAACTTTTGAAAAAACTCAAGCTCTTTCATGCTTTCTGAAGAATCTCAGAGACTTTTTAAGTCTTTTTGAAGAAGCTCAGGCACTCTTTTTTTTTTTCTTAAAAAAGCTTACAACACCCAGTATTCCCATGCGGCCTCCCATCCAAGTACTAACCAGGCCTTATTTAAAAGCTTAGACCATTAGTGAAGAAGACTAAGAAGAACTTTTGAAAAAACTCAAACTCTTTCATGCTTTCTGAAGAATCTCAGAGACTTTTTAAGGCTTTTTGAAGCTCAGGCACTCTTTTTTTTTTTTTAAAAAGCTTACAGCACCTGGTATTCCCAGGCGGTCTCCCATCCAAGTACTAACCAGGCCCGACCCTGCTTAGCTTCCGAGATCAGACGAGATCGGGCGTGCCCAAGGTGGTATGGCCGTAAGCTAAAACTGCTGCCAAAATTGGGCTATTTAAAAGGTTAGACCATTTGTGAAGAAAACTAAGAACAACTTTTGAAAAAACTCAAGCTCTTTCATGCTTTCTGAAGAATCTCAGAGACTTTTTAAGGCTTTTTGAAGAAGCTCAGGGACTCTTTTTTTTTTTTCTTAAAAATTTTTACAACACCTAGTATTCCCATGCGGCCTCCCATCCAAGTACTAACCAGGCCTTATTTAAAAGCTTAGACCATTAGTGAAGAAGACTAAGAAGAACTTTTGAAAAAACTCAAACTCTTTCATGCTTTCTGAAGAATCTCAGAGACTTTTTAAGGCTTTTTGAAGCTCAGGCACTCTTTTTTTTTTTTTTTTTTTTTTAAAAGCTTACAGCACCTGGTATTCCCAGGCGGTCTCCCATCCAAGTACTAACCAGTCCCGACCCTGCTTAGCTTCCGAGATCAGACGAGATCGGGCGTGCCCAAGGTGGTATGGCCGTAAGCGAATACTGCTGCCAAAATTGGGCTATTTAAAAGGTTAGACCATTAGTGAAGAAAACTAAGAACAACTTTTGAAAAAACTCAAACTCTTTCATGCTTTCTGAAGAATCTCAGAGACTTTTTAAGGCTTTTTGAAGCTCAGGCACTCTTTTTTTTTTTTTTAAAAGCTTACAGCACCTGGTATTCCCAGGCGGTCTCCCATCCAAGTACTAACCAGGCCCGACCCTGCTTAGCTTCCGAGATCAGACGAGATCGGGCGTGCCCAAGGTGGTATGGCCGTAAGCTAAAACTGCTGCCAAAATTGGGCTATTTAAAAGGTTAGACCATTAGTGAAGAAAACTAAGAACAACTTTTGAAAAAACTCAAGCTCTTTCATGCTTTCTGAAGAATCTCAGAGACTTTTTAAGGCTTTTTGAAGAAGCTCAGGGACTCTTTTTTTTTTTTCTTAAAAAAGCTTACAACACCTAGTATTCCCATGCGGCCTCCCATCCAAGTACTAACCAGGCCTTATTTAAAAGCTTAGACCATTAGTGAAGAAGACTAAGAAGAACTTTTGAAAAAACTCAAACTCTTTCATGCTTTCTGAAGAATCTCAGAGACTTTTTAAGGCTTTTTGAAGCTCAGGCACTCTTTTTTTTTTTTTTTTTTTTTTAAAAGCTTACAGCACCTGGTATTCCCAGGCGGTCTCCCATCCAAGTACTAACCAGGCCCGACCCTGCTTAGCTTCCGAGATCAGACGAGATCGGGCGTGCCCAAGGTGGTATGGCCGTAAGCTAAAACTGCTGCCAAAATTGGGCTATTTAAAAGGTTAGACCATTTGTGAAGAAAACTAAGAACAACTTTTGAAAAAACTCAAGCTCTTTCATGCTTTCTGAAGAATCTCAGAGACTTTTTAAGGCTTTTTGAAGAAGCTCAGGGACTCTTTTTTTTTTTTCTTAAAAAAGCTTACAACACCTAGTATTCCCATGCGGCCTCCCATCCAAGTACTAACCAGGCCTTATTTAAAAGCTTAGACCATTAGTGAAGAAGACTAAGAAGAACTTTTGAAAAAACTCAAACTCTTTCATGCTTTCTGAAGAATCTCAGAGACTTTTTAAGGCTTTTTGAAGCTCAGGCACTCTTTTTTTTTTTTTTTTTTTTTTAAAAGCTTACAGCACCTGGTATTCCCAGGCGGTCTCCCATCCAAGTACTAACCAGGCCCGACCCTGCTTAGCTTCCGAGATCAGACGAGATCGGGCGTGCCCAAGGTGGTATGGCCGTAAGCTAAAACTGCTGCCAAAATTGGGCTATTTAAAAGGTTAGACCATTAGTGAAGAAAACTAAGAACAACTTTTGAAAAAACTCAAGCTCTTTCATGCTTTCTGAAGAATCTCAGAGACTTTTTAAGGCTTTTTGAAGAAGCTCAGGGACTCTTTTTTTTTTTTCTTAAAAAAGCTTACAACACCTAGTATTCCCATGCGGCCTCCCATCCAAGTACTAACCAGGCCTTATTTAAAAGCTTAGACCATTAGTGAAGAAGACTAAGAAGAACTTTTGAAAAAACTCAAACTCTTTCATGCTTTCTGAAGAATCTCAGAGACTTTTTAAGGCTTTTTGAAGCTCAGGCACTCTTTTTTTTTTTTTTTTTTTTTTAAAAGCTTACAGCACCTGGTATTCCCAGGCGGTCTCCCATCCAAGTACTAACCAGGCCCGACCCTGCTTAGCTTCCGAGATCAGACGAGATCGGGCGTGCCCAAGGTGGTATGGCCGTAAGCTAAAACTGCTGCCAAAATTGGGCTATTTAAAAGGTTAGACCATTAGTGAAGAAAACTAAGAACAACTTTTGAAAAAACTCAAGCTCTTTCATGCTTTCTGAAGAATCTCAGAGACTTTTTAAGGCTTTTTGAAGAAGCTCAGGGACTCTTTTTTTTTTTTCTTAAAAATTTTTACAACACCTAGTATTCCCATGCGGCCTCCCATCCAAGTACTAACCAGGCCTTATTTAAAAGCTTAGACCATTAGTGAAGAAGACTAAGAAGAACTTTTGAAAAAACTCAAACTCTTTCATGCTTTCTGAAGAATCTCAGAGACTTTTTAAGGCTTTTTGAAGCTCAGGCACTCTTTTTTTTTTTTTTTTTTTTTTAAAAGCTTACAGCACCTGGTATTCCCAGGCGGTCTCCCATCCAAGTACTAACCAGTCCCGACCCTGCTTAGCTTCCGAGATCAGACGAGATCGGGCGTGCCCAAGGTGGTATGGCCGTAAGCGAATACTGCTGCCAAAATTGGGCTATTTAAAAGGTTAGACCATTAGTGAAGAAAACTAAGAACAACTTTTGAAAAAACTCAAACTCTTTCATGCTTTCTGAAGAATCTCAGAGACTTTTTAAGGCTTTTTGAAGCTCAGGCACTCTTTTTTTTTTTTTTAAAAGCTTACAGCACCTGGTATTCCCAGGCGGTCTCCCATCCAAGTACTAACCAGGCCCGACCCTGCTTAGCTTCCGAGATCAGACGAGATCGGGCGTGCCCAAGGTGGTATGGCCGTAAGCTAAAACTGCTGCCAAAATTGGGCTATTTAAAAGGTTAGACCATTAGTGAAGAAAACTAAGAACAACTTTTGAAAAAACTCAAGCTCTTTCATGCTTTCTGAAGAATCTCAGAGACTTTTTAAGGCTTTTTGAAGAAGCTCAGGGACTCTTTTTTTTTTTTCTTAAAAAAGCTTACAACACCTAGTATTCCCATGCGGCCTCCCATCCAAGTACTAACCAGGCCTTATTTAAAAGCTTAGACCATTAGTGAAGAAGACTAAGAAGAACTTTTGAAAAAACTCAAACTCTTTCATGCTTTCTGAAGAATCTCAGAGACTTTTTAAGGCTTTTTGAAGCTCAGGCACTCTTTTTTTTTTTTTTTTTTTTTAAAAGCTTACAGCACCTGGTATTCCCAGGCGGTCTCCCATCCAAGTACTAACCAGGCCCGACCCTGCTTAGCTTCCGAGATCAGACGAGATCGGGCGTGCCCAAGGTGGTATGGCCGTAAGCTAAAACTGCTGCCAAAATTGGGCTATTTAAAAGGTTAGACCATTAGTGAAGAAAACTAAGAACAACTTTTGAAAAAACTCAAGCTCTTTCATGCTTTCTGAAGAATCTCAGAGACTTTTTAAGGCTTTTTGAAGAAGCTCAGGGACTCTTTTTTTTTTTTCTTAAAAAAGCTTACAACACCTAGTATTCCCATGCGGCCTCCCATCCAAGTACTAACCAGGCCTTATTTAAAAGCTTAGACCATTAGTGAAGAAGACTAAGAAGAACTTTTGAAAAAACTCAAACTCTTTCATGCTTTCTGAAGAATCTCAGAGACTTTTTAAGGCTTTTTGAAGCTCAGGCACTCTTTTTTTTTTTTTTTTTTTTTTAAAAGCTTACAGCACCTGGTATTCCCAGGCGGTCTCCCATCCAAGTACTAACCAGGCCCGACCCTGCTTAGCTTCCGAGATCAGACGAGATCGGGCGTGCCCAAGGTGGTATGGCCGTAAGCTAAAACTGCTGCCAAAATTGGGCTATTTAAAAGGTTAGACCATTAGTGAAGAAAACTAAGAACAACTTTTGAAAAAACTCAAGCTCTTTCATGCTTTCTGAAGAATCTCAGAGACTTTTTAAGGCTTTTTGAAGAAGCTCAGGGACTCTTTTTTTTTTTTCTTAAAAAAGCTTACAACACCTAGTATTCCCATGCGGCCTCCCATCCAAGTACTAACCAGGCCTTATTTAAAAGCTTAGACCATTAGTGAAGAAGACTAAGAAGAACTTTTGAAAAAACTCAAACTCTTTCATGCTTTCTGAAGAATCTCAGAGACTTTTTAAGGCTTTTTGAAGCTCAGGCACTCTTTTTTTTTTTTTTTTTTTTTTAAAAGCTTACAGCACCTGGTATTCCCAGGCGGTCTCCCATCCAAGTACTAACCAGGCCCGACCCTGCTTAGCTTCCGAGATCAGACGAGATCGGGCGTGCCCAAGGTGGTATGGCCGTAAGCTAAAACTGCTGCCAAAATTGGGCTATTTAAAAGGTTAGACCATTAGTGAAGAAAACTAAGAACAACTTTTGAAAAAACTCAAGCTCTTTCATGCTTTCTGAAGAATCTCAGAGACTTTTTAAGTCTTTTTGAAGAAGCTCAGGCACTCTTTTTTTTTTTCTTAAAAAAGCTTACAACACCCAGTATTCCCATGCGGCCTCCCATCCAAGTACTAACCAGGCCTTATTTAAAAGCTTAGACCATTAGTGAAGAAGACTAAGAAGAACTTTTGAAAAAACTCAAACTCTTTCATGCTTTCTGAAGAATCTCAGAGACTTTTTAAGGCTTTTTGAAGCTCAGGCACTCTTTTTTTTTTTTTAAAAAGCTTACAGCACCTGGTATTCCCAGGCGGTCTCCCATCCAAGTACTAACCAGGCCCGACCCTGCTTAGCTTCCGAGATCAGACGAGATCGGGCGTGCCCAAGGTGGTATGGCCGTAAGCTAAAACTGCTGCCAAAATTGGGCTATTTAAAAGGTTAGACCATTTGTGAAGAAAACTAAGAACAACTTTTGAAAAAACTCAAGCTCTTTCATGCTTTCTGAAGAATCTCAGAGACTTTTTAAGGCTTTTTGAAGAAGCTCAGGGACTCTTTTTTTTTTTTCTTAAAAATTTTTACAACACCTAGTATTCCCATGCGGCCTCCCATCCAAGTACTAACCAGGCCTTATTTAAAAGCTTAGACCATTAGTGAAGAAGACTAAGAAGAACTTTTGAAAAAACTCAAACTCTTTCATGCTTTCTGAAGAATCTCAGAGACTTTTTAAGGCTTTTTGAAGCTCAGGCACTCTTTTTTTTTTTTTTTTTTTTTTAAAAGCTTACAGCACCTGGTATTCCCAGGCGGTCTCCCATCCAAGTACTAACCAGTCCCGACCCTGCTTAGCTTCCGAGATCAGACGAGATCGGGCGTGCCCAAGGTGGTATGGCCGTAAGCGAATACTGCTGCCAAAATTGGGCTATTTAAAAGGTTAGACCATTAGTGAAGAAAACTAAGAACAACTTTTGAAAAAACTCAAACTCTTTCATGCTTTCTGAAGAATCTCAGAGACTTTTTAAGGCTTTTTGAAGCTCAGGCACTCTTTTTTTTTTTTTTAAAAGCTTACAGCACCTGGTATTCCCAGGCGGTCTCCCATCCAAGTACTAACCAGGCCCGACCCTGCTTAGCTTCCGAGATCAGACGAGATCGGGCGTGCCCAAGGTGGTATGGCCGTAAGCTAAAACTGCTGCCAAAATTGGGCTATTTAAAAGGTTAGACCATTAGTGAAGAAAACTAAGAACAACTTTTGAAAAAACTCAAGCTCTTTCATGCTTTCTGAAGAATCTCAGAGACTTTTTAAGGCTTTTTGAAGAAGCTCAGGGACTCTTTTTTTTTTTTCTTAAAAAAGCTTACAACACCTAGTATTCCCATGCGGCCTCCCATCCAAGTACTAACCAGGCCTTATTTAAAAGCTTAGACCATTAGTGAAGAAGACTAAGAAGAACTTTTGAAAAAACTCAAACTCTTTCATGCTTTCTGAAGAATCTCAGAGACTTTTTAAGGCTTTTTGAAGCTCAGGCACTCTTTTTTTTTTTTTTTTTTTTTTAAAAGCTTACAGCACCTGGTATTCCCAGGCGGTCTCCCATCCAAGTACTAACCAGGCCCGACCCTGCTTAGCTTCCGAGATCAGACGAGATCGGGCGTGCCCAAGGTGGTATGGCCGTAAGCTAAAACTGCTGCCAAAATTGGGCTATTTAAAAGGTTAGACCATTTGTGAAGAAAACTAAGAACAACTTTTGAAAAAACTCAAGCTCTTTCATGCTTTCTGAAGAATCTCAGAGACTTTTTAAGGCTTTTTGAAGAAGCTCAGGGACTCTTTTTTTTTTTTCTTAAAAAAGCTTACAACACCTAGTATTCCCATGCGGCCTCCCATCCAAGTACTAACCAGGCCTTATTTAAAAGCTTAGACCATTAGTGAAGAAGACTAAGAAGAACTTTTGAAAAAACTCAAACTCTTTCATGCTTTCTGAAGAATCTCAGAGACTTTTTAAGGCTTTTTGAAGCTCAGGCACTCTTTTTTTTTTTTTTTTTTTTTTTAAAAGCTTACAGCACCTGGTATTCCCAGGCGGTCTCCCATCCAAGTACTAACCAGGCCCGACCCTGCTTAGCTTCCGAGATCAGACGAGATCGGGCGTGCCCAAGGTGGTATGGCCGTAAGCTAAAACTGCTGCCAAAATTGGGCTATTTAAAAGGTTAGACCATTAGTGAAGAAAACTAAGAACAACTTTTGAAAAAACTCAAGCTCTTTCATGCTTTCTGAAGAATCTCAGAGACTTTTTAAGGCTTTTTGAAGAAGCTCAGGGACTCTTTTTTTTTTTTCTTAAAAAAGCTTACAACACCTAGTATTCCCATGCGGCCTCCCATCCAAGTACTAACCAGGCCTTATTTAAAAGCTTAGACCATTAGTGAAGAAGACTAAGAAGAACTTTTGAAAAAACTCAAACTCTTTCATGCTTTCTGAAGAATCTCAGAGACTTTTTAAGGCTTTTTGAAGCTCAGGCACTCTTTTTTTTTTTTTTTTTTTTTTAAAAGCTTACAGCACCTGGTATTCCCAGGCGGTCTCCCATCCAAGTACTAACCAGGCCCGACCCTGCTTAGCTTCCGAGATCAGACGAGATCGGGCGTGCCCAAGGTGGTATGGCCGTAAGCTAAAACTGCTGCCAAAATTGGGCTATTTAAAAGGTTAGACCATTAGTGAAGAAAACTAAGAACAACTTTTGAAAAAACTCAAGCTCTTTCATGCTTTCTGAAGAATCTCAGAGACTTTTTAAGGCTTTTTGAAGAAGCTCAGGGACTCTTTTTTTTTTTTCTTAAAAAAGCTTACAACACCTAGTATTCCCATGCGGCCTCCCATCCAAGTACTAACCAGGCCTTATTTAAAAGCTTAGACCATTAGTGAAGAAGACTAAGAAGAACTTTTGAAAAAACTCAAACTCTTTCATGCTTTCTGAAGAATCTCAGAGACTTTTTAAGGCTTTTTGAAGCTCAGGCACTCTTTTTTTTTTTTTTTTTTTTTTTAAAAGCTTACAGCACCTGGTATTCCCAGGCGGTCTCCCATCCAAGTACTAACCAGGCCCGACCCTGCTTAGCTTCCGAGATCAGACGAGATCGGGCGTGCCCAAGGTGGTATGGCCGTAAGCTAAAACTGCTGCCAAAATTGGGCTATTTAAAAGGTTAGACCATTAGTGAAGAAAACTAAGAACAACTTTTGAAAAAACTCAAGCTCTTTCATGCTTTCTGAAGAATCTCAGAGACTTTTTAAGGCTTTTTGAAGAAGCTCAGGGACTCTTTTTTTTTTTTCTTAAAAAAGCTTACAACACCTAGTATTCCCATGCGGCCTCCCATCCAAGTACTAACCAGGCCTTATTTAAAAGCTTAGACCATTAGTGAAGAAGACTAAGAAGAACTTTTGAAAAAACTCAAACTCTTTCATGCTTTCTGAAGAATCTCAGAGACTTTTTAAGGCTTTTTGAAGCTCAGGCACTCTTTTTTTTTTTTTTTTTTTTTTTAAAAGCTTACAGCACCTGGTATTCCCAGGCGGTCTCCCATCCAAGTACTAACCAGGCCCGACCCTGCTTAGCTTCCGAGATCAGACGAGATCGGGCGTGCCCAAGGTGGTATGGCCGTAAGCGAATACTGCTGCCAAAATTGGGCTATTTAAAAGGTTAGACCATTAGTGAAGAAAACTAAGAACAACTTTTGAAAAAACTCAAACTCTTTCATGCTTTCTGAAGAATCTCAGAGACTTTTTAAGGCTTTTTGAAGCTCAGGCACTCTTTTTTTTTTTTTTAAAAGCTTACAGCACCTGGTATTCCCAGGCGGTCTCCCATCCAAGTACTAACCAGGCCCGACCCTGCTTAGCTTCCGAGATCAGACGAGATCGGGCGTGCCCAAGGTGGTATGGCCGTAAGCTAAAACTGCTGCCAAAATTGGGCTATTTAAAAGGTTAGACCATTAGTGAAGAAAACTAAGAACAACTTTTGAAAAAACTCAAGCTCTTTCATGCTTTCTGAAGAATCTCAGAGACTTTTTAAGGCTTTTTGAAGAAGCTCAGGGACTCTTTTTTTTTTTTCTTAAAAAAGCTTACAACACCTAGTATTCCCATGCGGCCTCCCATCCAAGTACTAACCAGGCCTTATTTAAAAGCTTAGACCATTAGTGAAGAAGACTAAGAAGAACTTTTGAAAAAACTCAAACTCTTTCATGCTTTCTGAAGAATCTCAGAGACTTTTTAAGGCTTTTTGAAGCTCAGGCACTCTTTTTTTTTTTTTTAAAAGCTTACAGCACCTGGTATTCCCAGGCGGTCTCCCATCCAAGTACTAACCAGGCCCGACCCTGCTTAGCTTCCGAGATCAGACGAGATCGGGCGTGCCCAAGGTGGTATGGCCGTAAGCTAAAACTGCTGCCAAAATTGGGCTATTTAAAAGGTTAGACCATTAGTGAAGAAAACTAAGAACAACTTTTGAAAAAACTCAAGCTCTTTCATGCTTTCTGAAGAATCTCAGAGACTTTTTAAGTCTTTTTGAAGAAGCTCAGGCACTCTTTTTTTTTTTCTTAAAAAAGCTTACAACACCCAGTATTCCCATGCGGCCTCCCATCCAAGTACTAACCAGGCCTTATTTAAAAGCTTAGACCATTAGTGAAGAAGACTAAGAAGAACTTTTGAAAAAACTCAAACTCTTTCATGCTTTCTGAAGAATCTCAGAGACTTTTTAAGGCTTTTTGAAGCTCAGGCACTCTTTTTTTTTTTTTAAAAAGCTTACAGCACCTGGTATTCCCAGGCGGTCTCCCATCCAAGTACTAACCAGGCCCGACCCTGCTTAGCTTCCGAGATCAGACGAGATCGGGCGTGCCCAAGGTGGTATGGCCGTAAGCTAAAACTGCTGCCAAAATTGGGCTATTTAAAAGGTTAGACCATTTGTGAAGAAAACTAAGAACAACTTTTGAAAAAACTCAAGCTCTTTCATGCTTTCTGAAGAATCTCAGAGACTTTTTAAGGCTTTTTGAAGAAGCTCAGGGACTCTTTTTTTTTTTTCTTAAAAATTTTTACAACACCTAGTATTCCCATGCGGCCTCCCATCCAAGTACTAACCAGGCCTTATTTAAAAGCTTAGACCATTAGTGAAGAAGACTAAGAAGAACTTTTGAAAAAACTCAAACTCTTTCATGCTTTCTGAAGAATCTCAGAGACTTTTTAAGGCTTTTTGAAGCTCAGGCACTCTTTTTTTTTTTTTTTTTTTTTTTAAAAGCTTACAGCACCTGGTATTCCCAGGCGGTCTCCCATCCAAGTACTAACCAGTCCCGACCCTGCTTAGCTTCCGAGATCAGACGAGATCGGGCGTGCCCAAGGTGGTATGGCCGTAAGCGAATACTGCTGCCAAAATTGGGCTATTTAAAAGGTTAGACCATTAGTGAAGAAAACTAAGAACAACTTTTGAAAAAACTCAAACTCTTTCATGCTTTCTGAAGAATCTCAGAGACTTTTTAAGGCTTTTTGAAGCTCAGGCACTCTTTTTTTTTTTTTTAAAAGCTTACAGCACCTGGTATTCCCAGGCGGTCTCCCATCCAAGTACTAACCAGGCCCGACCCTGCTTAGCTTCCGAGATCAGACGAGATCGGGCGTGCCCAAGGTGGTATGGCCGTAAGCTAAAACTGCTGCCAAAATTGGGCTATTTAAAAGGTTAGACCATTAGTGAAGAAAACTAAGAACAACTTTTGAAAAAACTCAAGCTCTTTCATGCTTTCTGAAGAATCTCAGAGACTTTTTAAGGCTTTTTGAAGAAGCTCAGGGACTCTTTTTTTTTTTTCTTAAAAAAGCTTACAACACCTAGTATTCCCATGCGGCCTCCCATCCAAGTACTAACCAGGCCTTATTTAAAAGCTTAGACCATTAGTGAAGAAGACTAAGAAGAACTTTTGAAAAAACTCAAACTCTTTCATGCTTTCTGAAGAATCTCAGAGACTTTTTAAGGCTTTTTGAAGCTCAGGCACTCTTTTTTTTTTTTTTTTTTTTTTAAAAGCTTACAGCACCTGGTATTCCCAGGCGGTCTCCCATCCAAGTACTAACCAGGCCCGACCCTGCTTAGCTTCCGAGATCAGACGAGATCGGGCGTGCCCAAGGTGGTATGGCCGTAAGCTAAAACTGCTGCCAAAATTGGGCTATTTAAAAGGTTAGACCATTTGTGAAGAAAACTAAGAACAACTTTTGAAAAAACTCAAGCTCTTTCATGCTTTCTGAAGAATCTCAGAGACTTTTTAAGGCTTTTTGAAGAAGCTCAGGGACTCTTTTTTTTTTTTCTTAAAAAAGCTTACAACACCTAGTATTCCCATGCGGCCTCCCATCCAAGTACTAACCAGGCCTTATTTAAAAGCTTAGACCATTAGTGAAGAAGACTAAGAAGAACTTTTGAAAAAACTCAAACTCTTTCATGCTTTCTGAAGAATCTCAGAGACTTTTTAAGGCTTTTTGAAGCTCAGGCACTCTTTTTTTTTTTTTTTTTTTTTTTAAAAGCTTACAGCACCTGGTATTCCCAGGCGGTCTCCCATCCAAGTACTAACCAGGCCCGACCCTGCTTAGCTTCCGAGATCAGACGAGATCGGGCGTGCCCAAGGTGGTATGGCCGTAAGCTAAAACTGCTGCCAAAATTGGGCTATTTAAAAGGTTAGACCATTAGTGAAGAAAACTAAGAACAACTTTTGAAAAAACTCAAGCTCTTTCATGCTTTCTGAAGAATCTCAGAGACTTTTTAAGGCTTTTTGAAGAAGCTCAGGGACTCTTTTTTTTTTTTCTTAAAAAAGCTTACAACACCTAGTATTCCCATGCGGCCTCCCATCCAAGTACTAACCAGGCCTTATTTAAAAGCTTAGACCATTAGTGAAGAAGACTAAGAAGAACTTTTGAAAAAACTCAAACTCTTTCATGCTTTCTGAAGAATCTCAGAGACTTTTTAAGGCTTTTTGAAGCTCAGGCACTCTTTTTTTTTTTTTTTTTTTTTTAAAAGCTTACAGCACCTGGTATTCCCAGGCGGTCTCCCATCCAAGTACTAACCAGGCCCGACCCTGCTTAGCTTCCGAGATCAGACGAGATCGGGCGTGCCCAAGGTGGTATGGCCGTAAGCTAAAACTGCTGCCAAAATTGGGCTATTTAAAAGGTTAGACCATTAGTGAAGAAAACTAAGAACAACTTTTGAAAAAACTCAAGCTCTTTCATGCTTTCTGAAGAATCTCAGAGACTTTTTAAGGCTTTTTGAAGAAGCTCAGGGACTCTTTTTTTTTTTTCTTAAAAAAGCTTACAACACCTAGTATTCCCATGCGGCCTCCCATCCAAGTACTAACCAGGCCTTATTTAAAAGCTTAGACCATTAGTGAAGAAGACTAAGAAGAACTTTTGAAAAAACTCAAACTCTTTCATGCTTTCTGAAGAATCTCAGAGACTTTTTAAGGCTTTTTGAAGCTCAGGCACTCTTTTTTTTTTTTTTTTTTTTTTTAAAAGCTTACAGCACCTGGTATTCCCAGGCGGTCTCCCATCCAAGTACTAACCAGGCCCGACCCTGCTTAGCTTCCGAGATCAGACGAGATCGGGCGTGCCCAAGGTGGTATGGCCGTAAGCTAAAACTGCTGCCAAAATTGGGCTATTTAAAAGGTTAGACCATTAGTGAAGAAAACTAAGAACAACTTTTGAAAAAACTCAAGCTCTTTCATGCTTTCTGAAGAATCTCAGAGACTTTTTAAGGCTTTTTGAAGAAGCTCAGGGACTCTTTTTTTTTTTTCTTAAAAAAGCTTACAACACCTAGTATTCCCATGCGGCCTCCCATCCAAGTACTAACCAGGCCTTATTTAAAAGCTTAGACCATTAGTGAAGAAGACTAAGAAGAACTTTTGAAAAAACTCAAACTCTTTCATGCTTTCTGAAGAATCTCAGAGACTTTTTAAGGCTTTTTGAAGCTCAGGCACTCTTTTTTTTTTTTTTTTTTTTTTTAAAAGCTTACAGCACCTGGTATTCCCAGGCGGTCTCCCATCCAAGTACTAACCAGGCCCGACCCTGCTTAGCTTCCGAGATCAGACGAGATCGGGCGTGCCCAAGGTGGTATGGCCGTAAGCGAATACTGCTGCCAAAATTGGGCTATTTAAAAGGTTAGACCATTAGTGAAGAAAACTAAGAACAACTTTTGAAAAAACTCAAACTCTTTCATGCTTTCTGAAGAATCTCAGAGACTTTTTAAGGCTTTTTGAAGCTCAGGCACTCTTTTTTTTTTTTTTAAAAGCTTACAGCACCTGGTATTCCCAGGCGGTCTCCCATCCAAGTACTAACCAGGCCCGACCCTGCTTAGCTTCCGAGATCAGACGAGATCGGGCGTGCCCAAGGTGGTATGGCCGTAAGCTAAAACTGCTGCCAAAATTGGGCTATTTAAAAGGTTAGACCATTAGTGAAGAAAACTAAGAACAACTTTTGAAAAAACTCAAGCTCTTTCATGCTTTCTGAAGAATCTCAGAGACTTTTTAAGGCTTTTTGAAGAAGCTCAGGGACTCTTTTTTTTTTTTCTTAAAAAAGCTTACAACACCTAGTATTCCCATGCGGCCTCCCATCCAAGTACTAACCAGGCCTTATTTAAAAGCTTAGACCATTAGTGAAGAAGACTAAGAAGAACTTTTGAAAAAACTCAAACTCTTTCATGCTTTCTGAAGAATCTCAGAGACTTTTTAAGGCTTTTTGAAGCTCAGGCACTCTTTTTTTTTTTTTTAAAAGCTTACAGCACCTGGTATTCCCAGGCGGTCTCCCATCCAAGTACTAACCAGGCCCGACCCTGCTTAGCTTCCGAGATCAGACGAGATCGGGCGTGCCCAAGGTGGTATGGCCGTAAGCTAAAACTGCTGCCAAAATTGGGCTATTTAAAAGGTTAGACCATTAGTGAAGAAAACTAAGAACAACTTTTGAAAAAACTCAAGCTCTTTCATGCTTTCTGAAGAATCTCAGAGACTTTTTAAGTCTTTTTGAAGAAGCTCAGGCACTCTTTTTTTTTTTCTTAAAAAAGCTTACAACACCCAGTATTCCCATGCGGCCTCCCATCCAAGTACTAACCAGGCCTTATTTAAAAGCTTAGACCATTAGTGAAGAAGACTAAGAAGAACTTTTGAAAAAACTCAAACTCTTTCATGCTTTCTGAAGAATCTCAGAGACTTTTTAAGGCTTTTTGAAGCTCAGGCACTCTTTTTTTTTTTTTAAAAAGCTTACAGCACCTGGTATTCCCAGGCGGTCTCCCATCCAAGTACTAACCAGGCCCGACCCTGCTTAGCTTCCGAGATCAGACGAGATCGGGCGTGCCCAAGGTGGTATGGCCGTAAGCTAAAACTGCTGCCAAAATTGGGCTATTTAAAAGGTTAGACCATTTGTGAAGAAAACTAAGAACAACTTTTGAAAAAACTCAAGCTCTTTCATGCTTTCTGAAGAATCTCAGAGACTTTTTAAGGCTTTTTGAAGAAGCTCAGGGACTCTTTTTTTTTTTTCTTAAAAATTTTTACAACACCTAGTATTCCCATGCGGCCTCCCATCCAAGTACTAACCAGGCCTTATTTAAAAGCTTAGACCATTAGTGAAGAAGACTAAGAAGAACTTTTGAAAAAACTCAAACTCTTTCATGCTTTCTGAAGAATCTCAGAGACTTTTTAAGGCTTTTTGAAGCTCAGGCACTCTTTTTTTTTTTTTTTTTTTTTTTAAAAGCTTACAGCACCTGGTATTCCCAGGCGGTCTCCCATCCAAGTACTAACCAGTCCCGACCCTGCTTAGCTTCCGAGATCAGACGAGATCGGGCGTGCCCAAGGTGGTATGGCCGTAAGCGAATACTGCTGCCAAAATTGGGCTATTTAAAAGGTTAGACCATTAGTGAAGAAAACTAAGAACAACTTTTGAAAAAACTCAAACTCTTTCATGCTTTCTGAAGAATCTCAGAGACTTTTTAAGGCTTTTTGAAGCTCAGGCACTCTTTTTTTTTTTTTTAAAAGCTTACAGCACCTGGTATTCCCAGGCGGTCTCCCATCCAAGTACTAACCAGGCCCGACCCTGCTTAGCTTCCGAGATCAGACGAGATCGGGCGTGCCCAAGGTGGTATGGCCGTAAGCTAAAACTGCTGCCAAAATTGGGCTATTTAAAAGGTTAGACCATTAGTGAAGAAAACTAAGAACAACTTTTGAAAAAACTCAAGCTCTTTCATGCTTTCTGAAGAATCTCAGAGACTTTTTAAGGCTTTTTGAAGAAGCTCAGGGACTCTTTTTTTTTTTTCTTAAAAAAGCTTACAACACCTAGTATTCCCATGCGGCCTCCCATCCAAGTACTAACCAGGCCTTATTTAAAAGCTTAGACCATTAGTGAAGAAGACTAAGAAGAACTTTTGAAAAAACTCAAACTCTTTCATGCTTTCTGAAGAATCTCAGAGACTTTTTAAGGCTTTTTGAAGCTCAGGCACTCTTTTTTTTTTTTTTTTTTTTTTAAAAGCTTACAGCACCTGGTATTCCCAGGCGGTCTCCCATCCAAGTACTAACCAGGCCCGACCCTGCTTAGCTTCCGAGATCAGACGAGATCGGGCGTGCCCAAGGTGGTATGGCCGTAAGCTAAAACTGCTGCCAAAATTGGGCTATTTAAAAGGTTAGACCATTTGTGAAGAAAACTAAGAACAACTTTTGAAAAAACTCAAGCTCTTTCATGCTTTCTGAAGAATCTCAGAGACTTTTTAAGGCTTTTTGAAGAAGCTCAGGGACTCTTTTTTTTTTTTCTTAAAAAAGCTTACAACACCTAGTATTCCCATGCGGCCTCCCATCCAAGTACTAACCAGGCCTTATTTAAAAGCTTAGACCATTAGTGAAGAAGACTAAGAAGAACTTTTGAAAAAACTCAAACTCTTTCATGCTTTCTGAAGAATCTCAGAGACTTTTTAAGGCTTTTTGAAGCTCAGGCACTCTTTTTTTTT
Organism: Siphateles boraxobius; assembly: GCF_051911475.1. NCBI lineage: Eukaryota > Metazoa > Chordata > Actinopteri > Cypriniformes > Leuciscidae > Siphateles > Siphateles boraxobius. The sequence continues at coordinate 74,898 of NW_027508800.1, read as the reverse complement.
TTTTTTTTTTTTTAAAAGCTTACAGCACCTGGTATTCCCAGGCGGTCTCCCATCCAAGTACTAACCAGGCCCGACCCTGCTTAGCTTCCGAGATCAGACGAGATCGGGCGTGCCCAAGGTGGTATGGCCGTAAGCTAAAACTGCTGCCAAAATTGGGCTATTTAAAAGGTTAGACCATTAGTGAAGAAAACTAAGAACAACTTTTGAAAAAACTCAAGCTCTTTCATGCTTTCTGAAGAATCTCAGAGACTTTTTAAGGCTTTTTGAAGAAGCTCAGGGACTCTTTTTTTTTTTTCTTAAAAAAGCTTACAACACCTAGTATTCCCATGCGGCCTCCCATCCAAGTACTAACCAGGCCTTATTTAAAAGCTTAGACCATTAGTGAAGAAGACTAAGAAGAACTTTTGAAAAAACTCAAACTCTTTCATGCTTTCTGAAGAATCTCAGAGACTTTTTAAGGCTTTTTGAAGCTCAGGCACTCTTTTTTTTTTTTTTTTTTTTTTAAAAGCTTACAGCACCTGGTATTCCCAGGCGGTCTCCCATCCAAGTACTAACCAGGCCCGACCCTGCTTAGCTTCCGAGATCAGACGAGATCGGGCGTGCCCAAGGTGGTATGGCCGTAAGCTAAAACTGCTGCCAAAATTGGGCTATTTAAAAGGTTAGACCATTAGTGAAGAAAACTAAGAACAACTTTTGAAAAAACTCAAGCTCTTTCATGCTTTCTGAAGAATCTCAGAGACTTTTTAAGGCTTTTTGAAGAAGCTCAGGGACTCTTTTTTTTTTTTCTTAAAAAAGCTTACAACACCTAGTATTCCCATGCGGCCTCCCATCCAAGTACTAACCAGGCCTTATTTAAAAGCTTAGACCATTAGTGAAGAAGACTAAGAAGAACTTTTGAAAAAACTCAAACTCTTTCATGCTTTCTGAAGAATCTCAGAGACTTTTTAAGGCTTTTTGAAGCTCAGGCACTCTTTTTTTTTTTTTTTTTTTTTTAAAAGCTTACAGCACCTGGTATTCCCAGGCGGTCTCCCATCCAAGTACTAACCAGGCCCGACCCTGCTTAGCTTCCGAGATCAGACGAGATCAGGCGTGCCCAAGGTGGTATGGCCGTAAGCTAAAACTGCTGCCAAAATTGGGCTATTTAAAAGGTTAGACCATTTGTGAAGAAAACTAAGAACAACTTTTGAAAAAACTCAAGCTCTTTCATGCTTTCTGAAGAATCTCAGAGACTTTTTAAGGCTTTTTGAAGAAGCTCAGGGACTCTTTTTTTTTTTTCTTAAAAAAGCTTACAACACCTAGTATTCCCATGCGGCCTCCCATCCAAGTACTAACCAGGCCTTATTTAAAAGCTTAGACCATTAGTGAAGAAGACTAAGAAGAACTTTTGAAAAAACTCAAACTCTTTCATGCTTTCTGAAGAATCTCAGAGACTTTTTAAGGCTTTTTGAAGCTCAGGCACTCTTTTTTTTTTTTTTTTTTTTTTTAAAAGCTTACAGCACCTGGTATTCCCAGGCGGTCTCCCATCCAAGTACTAACCAGGCCCGACCCTGCTTAGCTTCCGAGATCAGACGAGATCGGGCGTGCCCAAGGTGGTATGGCCGTAAGCTAAAACTGCTGCCAAAATTGGGCTATTTAAAAGGTTAGACCATTAGTGAAGAAAACTAAGAACAACTTTTGAAAAAACTCAAGCTCTTTCATGCTTTCTGAAGAATCTCAGAGACTTTTTAAGGCTTTTTGAAGAAGCTCAGGGACTCTTTTTTTTTTTTCTTAAAAAAGCTTACAACACCTAGTATTCCCATGCGGCCTCCCATCCAAGTACTAACCAGGCCTTATTTAAAAGCTTAGACCATTAGTGAAGAAGACTAAGAAGAACTTTTGAAAAAACTCAAACTCTTTCATGCTTTCTGAAGAATCTCAGAGACTTTTTAAGGCTTTTTGAAGCTCAGGCACTCTTTTTTTTTTTTTTTTTTTTTTAAAAGCTTACAGCACCTGGTATTCCCAGGCGGTCTCCCATCCAAGTACTAACCAGGCCCGACCCTGCTTAGCTTCCGAGATCAGACGAGATCGGGCGTGCCCAAGGTGGTATGGCCGTAAGCTAAAACTGCTGCCAAAATTGGGCTATTTAAAAGGTTAGACCATTAGTGAAGAAAACTAAGAACAACTTTTGAAAAAACTCAAGCTCTTTCATGCTTTCTGAAGAATCTCAGAGACTTTTTAAGGCTTTTTGAAGAAGCTCAGGGACTCTTTTTTTTTTTTCTTAAAAAAGCTTACAACACCTAGTATTCCCATGCGGCCTCCCATCCAAGTACTAACCAGGCCTTATTTAAAAGCTTAGACCATTAGTGAAGAAGACTAAGAAGAACTTTTGAAAAAACTCAAACTCTTTCATGCTTTCTGAAGAATCTCAGAGACTTTTTAAGGCTTTTTGAAGCTCAGGCACTCTTTTTTTTTTTTTTTTTTTTTTTAAAAGCTTACAGCACCTGGTATTCCCAGGCGGTCTCCCATCCAAGTACTAACCAGGCCCGACCCTGCTTAGCTTCCGAGATCAGACGAGATCGGGCGTGCCCAAGGTGGTATGGCCGTAAGCTAAAACTGCTGCCAAAATTGGGCTATTTAAAAGGTTAGACCATTAGTGAAGAAAACTAAGAACAACTTTTGAAAAAACTCAAGCTCTTTCATGCTTTCTGAAGAATCTCAGAGACTTTTTAAGGCTTTTTGAAGAAGCTCAGGGACTCTTTTTTTTTTTTCTTAAAAAAGCTTACAACACCTAGTATTCCCATGCGGCCTCCCATCCAAGTACTAACCAGGCCTTATTTAAAAGCTTAGACCATTAGTGAAGAAGACTAAGAAGAACTTTTGAAAAAACTCAAACTCTTTCATGCTTTCTGAAGAATCTCAGAGACTTTTTAAGGCTTTTTGAAGCTCAGGCACTCTTTTTTTTTTTTTTTTTTTTTTTAAAAGCTTACAGCACCTGGTATTCCCAGGCGGTCTCCCATCCAAGTACTAACCAGGCCCGACCCTGCTTAGCTTCCGAGATCAGACGAGATCGGGCGTGCCCAAGGTGGTATGGCCGTAAGCGAATACTGCTGCCAAAATTGGGCTATTTAAAAGGTTAGACCATTAGTGAAGAAAACTAAGAACAACTTTTGAAAAAACTCAAACTCTTTCATGCTTTCTGAAGAATCTCAGAGACTTTTTAAGGCTTTTTGAAGCTCAGGCACTCTTTTTTTTTTTTTTAAAAGCTTACAGCACCTGGTATTCCCAGGCGGTCTCCCATCCAAGTACTAACCAGGCCCGACCCTGCTTAGCTTCCGAGATCAGACGAGATCGGGCGTGCCCAAGGTGGTATGGCCGTAAGCTAAAACTGCTGCCAAAATTGGGCTATTTAAAAGGTTAGACCATTAGTGAAGAAAACTAAGAACAACTTTTGAAAAAACTCAAGCTCTTTCATGCTTTCTGAAGAATCTCAGAGACTTTTTAAGGCTTTTTGAAGAAGCTCAGGGACTCTTTTTTTTTTTTCTTAAAAAAGCTTACAACACCTAGTATTCCCATGCGGCCTCCCATCCAAGTACTAACCAGGCCTTATTTAAAAGCTTAGACCATTAGTGAAGAAGACTAAGAAGAACTTTTGAAAAAACTCAAACTCTTTCATGCTTTCTGAAGAATCTCAGAGACTTTTTAAGGCTTTTTGAAGCTCAGGCACTCTTTTTTTTTTTTTTAAAAGCTTACAGCACCTGGTATTCCCAGGCGGTCTCCCATCCAAGTACTAACCAGGCCCGACCCTGCTTAGCTTCCGAGATCAGACGAGATCGGGCGTGCCCAAGGTGGTATGGCCGTAAGCTAAAACTGCTGCCAAAATTGGGCTATTTAAAAGGTTAGACCATTAGTGAAGAAAACTAAGAACAACTTTTGAAAAAACTCAAGCTCTTTCATGCTTTCTGAAGAATCTCAGAGACTTTTTAAGTCTTTTTGAAGAAGCTCAGGCACTCTTTTTTTTTTTCTTAAAAAAGCTTACAACACCCAGTATTCCCATGCGGCCTCCCATCCAAGTACTAACCAGGCCTTATTTAAAAGCTTAGACCATTAGTGAAGAAGACTAAGAAGAACTTTTGAAAAAACTCAAACTCTTTCATGCTTTCTGAAGAATCTCAGAGACTTTTTAAGGCTTTTTGAAGCTCAGGCACTCTTTTTTTTTTTTTAAAAAGCTTACAGCACCTGGTATTCCCAGGCGGTCTCCCATCCAAGTACTAACCAGGCCCGACCCTGCTTAGCTTCCGAGATCAGACGAGATCGGGCGTGCCCAAGGTGGTATGGCCGTAAGCTAAAACTGCTGCCAAAATTGGGCTATTTAAAAGGTTAGACCATTTGTGAAGAAAACTAAGAACAACTTTTGAAAAAACTCAAGCTCTTTCATGCTTTCTGAAGAATCTCAGAGACTTTTTAAGGCTTTTTGAAGAAGCTCAGGGACTCTTTTTTTTTTTTCTTAAAAATTTTTACAACACCTAGTATTCCCATGCGGCCTCCCATCCAAGTACTAACCAGGCCTTATTTAAAAGCTTAGACCATTAGTGAAGAAGACTAAGAAGAACTTTTGAAAAAACTCAAACTCTTTCATGCTTTCTGAAGAATCTCAGAGACTTTTTAAGGCTTTTTGAAGCTCAGGCACTCTTTTTTTTTTTTTTTTTTTTTTTAAAAGCTTACAGCACCTGGTATTCCCAGGCGGTCTCCCATCCAAGTACTAACCAGTCCCGACCCTGCTTAGCTTCCGAGATCAGACGAGATCGGGCGTGCCCAAGGTGGTATGGCCGTAAGCGAATACTGCTGCCAAAATTGGGCTATTTAAAAGGTTAGACCATTAGTGAAGAAAACTAAGAACAACTTTTGAAAAAACTCAAACTCTTTCATGCTTTCTGAAGAATCTCAGAGACTTTTTAAGGCTTTTTGAAGCTCAGGCACTCTTTTTTTTTTTTTTAAAAGCTTACAGCACCTGGTATTCCCAGGCGGTCTCCCATCCAAGTACTAACCAGGCCCGACCCTGCTTAGCTTCCGAGATCAGACGAGATCGGGCGTGCCCAAGGTGGTATGGCCGTAAGCTAAAACTGCTGCCAAAATTGGGCTATTTAAAAGGTTAGACCATTAGTGAAGAAAACTAAGAACAACTTTTGAAAAAACTCAAGCTCTTTCATGCTTTCTGAAGAATCTCAGAGACTTTTTAAGGCTTTTTGAAGAAGCTCAGGGACTCTTTTTTTTTTTTCTTAAAAAAGCTTACAACACCTAGTATTCCCATGCGGCCTCCCATCCAAGTACTAACCAGGCCTTATTTAAAAGCTTAGACCATTAGTGAAGAAGACTAAGAAGAACTTTTGAAAAAACTCAAACTCTTTCATGCTTTCTGAAGAATCTCAGAGACTTTTTAAGGCTTTTTGAAGCTCAGGCACTCTTTTTTTTTTTTTTTTTTTTTTAAAAGCTTACAGCACCTGGTATTCCCAGGCGGTCTCCCATCCAAGTACTAACCAGGCCCGACCCTGCTTAGCTTCCGAGATCAGACGAGATCGGGCGTGCCCAAGGTGGTATGGCCGTAAGCTAAAACTGCTGCCAAAATTGGGCTATTTAAAAGGTTAGACCATTTGTGAAGAAAACTAAGAACAACTTTTGAAAAAACTCAAGCTCTTTCATGCTTTCTGAAGAATCTCAGAGACTTTTTAAGGCTTTTTGAAGAAGCTCAGGGACTCTTTTTTTTTTTTCTTAAAAAAGCTTACAACACCTAGTATTCCCATGCGGCCTCCCATCCAAGTACTAACCAGGCCTTATTTAAAAGCTTAGACCATTAGTGAAGAAGACTAAGAAGAACTTTTGAAAAAACTCAAACTCTTTCATGCTTTCTGAAGAATCTCAGAGACTTTTTAAGGCTTTTTGAAGCTCAGGCACTCTTTTTTTTTTTTTTTTTTTTTTAAAAGCTTACAGCACCTGGTATTCCCAGGCGGTCTCCCATCCAAGTACTAACCAGGCCCGACCCTGCTTAGCTTCCGAGATCAGACGAGATCGGGCGTGCCCAAGGTGGTATGGCCGTAAGCTAAAACTGCTGCCAAAATTGGGCTATTTAAAAGGTTAGACCATTAGTGAAGAAAACTAAGAACAACTTTTGAAAAAACTCAAGCTCTTTCATGCTTTCTGAAGAATCTCAGAGACTTTTTAAGGCTTTTTGAAGAAGCTCAGGGACTCTTTTTTTTTTTTCTTAAAAAAGCTTACAACACCTAGTATTCCCATGCGGCCTCCCATCCAAGTACTAACCAGGCCTTATTTAAAAGCTTAGACCATTAGTGAAGAAGACTAAGAAGAACTTTTGAAAAAACTCAAACTCTTTCATGCTTTCTGAAGAATCTCAGAGACTTTTTAAGGCTTTTTGAAGCTCAGGCACTCTTTTTTTTTTTTTTTTTTTTTTAAAAGCTTACAGCACCTGGTATTCCCAGGCGGTCTCCCATCCAAGTACTAACCAGGCCCGACCCTGCTTAGCTTCCGAGATCAGACGAGATCGGGCGTGCCCAAGGTGGTATGGCCGTAAGCTAAAACTGCTGCCAAAATTGGGCTATTTAAAAGGTTAGACCATTAGTGAAGAAAACTAAGAACAACTTTTGAAAAAACTCAAGCTCTTTCATGCTTTCTGAAGAATCTCAGAGACTTTTTAAGGCTTTTTGAAGAAGCTCAGGGACTCTTTTTTTTTTTTCTTAAAAATTTTTACAACACCTAGTATTCCCATGCGGCCTCCCATCCAAGTACTAACCAGGCCTTATTTAAAAGCTTAGACCATTAGTGAAGAAGACTAAGAAGAACTTTTGAAAAAACTCAAACTCTTTCATGCTTTCTGAAGAATCTCAGAGACTTTTTAAGGCTTTTTGAAGCTCAGGCACTCTTTTTTTTTTTTTTTTTTTTTAAAAGCTTACAGCACCTGGTATTCCCAGGCGGTCTCCCATCCAAGTACTAACCAGTCCCGACCCTGCTTAGCTTCCGAGATCAGACGAGATCGGGCGTGCCCAAGGTGGTATGGCCGTAAGCGAATACTGCTGCCAAAATTGGGCTATTTAAAAGGTTAGACCATTAGTGAAGAAAACTAAGAACAACTTTTGAAAAAACTCAAACTCTTTCATGCTTTCTGAAGAATCTCAGAGACTTTTTAAGGCTTTTTGAAGCTCAGGCACTCTTTTTTTTTTTTTTAAAAGCTTACAGCACCTGGTATTCCCAGGCGGTCTCCCATCCAAGTACTAACCAGGCCCGACCCTGCTTAGCTTCCGAGATCAGACGAGATCGGGCGTGCCCAAGGTGGTATGGCCGTAAGCTAAAACTGCTGCCAAAATTGGGCTATTTAAAAGGTTAGACCATTAGTGAAGAAAACTAAGAACAACTTTTGAAAAAACTCAAGCTCTTTCATGCTTTCTGAAGAATCTCAGAGACTTTTTAAGGCTTTTTGAAGAAGCTCAGGGACTCTTTTTTTTTTTTCTTAAAAAAGCTTACAACACCTAGTATTCCCATGCGGCCTCCCATCCAAGTACTAACCAGGCCTTATTTAAAAGCTTAGACCATTAGTGAAGAAGACTAAGAAGAACTTTTGAAAAAACTCAAACTCTTTCATGCTTTCTGAAGAATCTCAGAGACTTTTTAAGGCTTTTTGAAGCTCAGGCACTCTTTTTTTTTTTTTTTTTTTTTTTAAAAGCTTACAGCACCTGGTATTCCCAGGCGGTCTCCCATCCAAGTACTAACCAGGCCCGACCCTGCTTAGCTTCCGAGATCAGACGAGATCGGGCGTGCCCAAGGTGGTATGGCCGTAAGCTAAAACTGCTGCCAAAATTGGGCTATTTAAAAGGTTAGACCATTAGTGAAGAAAACTAAGAACAACTTTTGAAAAAACTCAAGCTCTTTCATGCTTTCTGAAGAATCTCAGAGACTTTTTAAGGCTTTTTGAAGAAGCTCAGGGACTCTTTTTTTTTTTTCTTAAAAAAGCTTACAACACCTAGTATTCCCATGCGGCCTCCCATCCAAGTACTAACCAGGCCTTATTTAAAAGCTTAGACCATTAGTGAAGAAGACTAAGAAGAACTTTTGAAAAAACTCAAACTCTTTCATGCTTTCTGAAGAATCTCAGAGACTTTTTAAGGCTTTTTGAAGCTCAGGCACTCTTTTTTTTTTTTTTTTTTTTTTAAAAGCTTACAGCACCTGGTATTCCCAGGCGGTCTCCCATCCAAGTACTAACCAGGCCCGACCCTGCTTAGCTTCCGAGATCAGACGAGATCGGGCGTGCCCAAGGTGGTATGGCCGTAAGCTAAAACTGCTGCCAAAATTGGGCTATTTAAAAGGTTAGACCATTAGTGAAGAAAACTAAGAACAACTTTTGAAAAAACTCAAGCTCTTTCATGCTTTCTGAAGAATCTCAGAGACTTTTTAAGGCTTTTTGAAGAAGCTCAGGGACTCTTTTTTTTTTTTCTTAAAAAAGCTTACAACACCTAGTATTCCCATGCGGCCTCCCATCCAAGTACTAACCAGGCCTTATTTAAAAGCTTAGACCATTAGTGAAGAAGACTAAGAAGAACTTTTGAAAAAACTCAAACTCTTTCATGCTTTCTGAAGAATCTCAGAGACTTTTTAAGGCTTTTTGAAGCTCAGGCACTCTTTTTTTTTTTTTTTTTTTTTTAAAAGCTTACAGCACCTGGTATTCCCAGGCGGTCTCCCATCCAAGTACTAACCAGGCCCGACCCTGCTTAGCTTCCGAGATCAGACGAGATCGGGCGTGCCCAAGGTGGTATGGCCGTAAGCTAAAACTGCTGCCAAAATTGGGCTATTTAAAAGGTTAGACCATTAGTGAAGAAAACTAAGAACAACTTTTGAAAAAACTCAAGCTCTTTCATGCTTTCTGAAGAATCTCAGAGACTTTTTAAGGCTTTTTGAAGAAGCTCAGGGACTCTTTTTTTTTTTTCTTAAAAAAGCTTACAACACCTAGTATTCCCATGCGGCCTCCCATCCAAGTACTAACCAGGCCTTATTTAAAAGCTTAGACCATTAGTGAAGAAGACTAAGAAGAACTTTTGAAAAAACTCAAACTCTTTCATGCTTTCTGAAGAATCTCAGAGACTTTTTAAGGCTTTTTGAAGCTCAGGCACTCTTTTTTTTTTTTTTTTTTTTTTAAAAGCTTACAGCACCTGGTATTCCCAGGCGGTCTCCCATCCAAGTACTAACCAGGCCCGACCCTGCTTAGCTTCCGAGATCAGACGAGATCGGGCGTGCCCAAGGTGGTATGGCCGTAAGCTAAAACTGCTGCCAAAATTGGGCTATTTAAAAGGTTAGACCATTAGTGAAGAAAACTAAGAACAACTTTTGAAAAAACTCAAGCTCTTTCATGCTTTCTGAAGAATCTCAGAGACTTTTTAAGGCTTTTTGAAGAAGCTCAGGGACTCTTTTTTTTTTTTCTTAAAAAAGCTTACAACACCTAGTATTCCCATGCGGCCTCCCATCCAAGTACTAACCAGGCCTTATTTAAAAGCTTAGACCATTAGTGAAGAAGACTAAGAAGAACTTTTGAAAAAACTCAAACTCTTTCATGCTTTCTGAAGAATCTCAGAGACTTTTTAAGGCTTTTTGAAGCTCAGGCACTCTTTTTTTTTTTTTTTTTTTTTTAAAAGCTTACAGCACCTGGTATTCCCAGGCGGTCTCCCATCCAAGTACTAACCAGGCCCGACCCTGCTTAGCTTCCGAGATCAGACGAGATCGGGCGTGCCCAAGGTGGTATGGCCGTAAGCTAAAACTGCTGCCAAAATTGGGCTATTTAAAAGGTTAGACCATTAGTGAAGAAAACTAAGAACAACTTTTGAAAAAACTCAAGCTCTTTCATGCTTTCTGAAGAATCTCAGAGACTTTTTAAGGCTTTTTGAAGAAGCTCAGGGACTCTTTTTTTTTTTTCTTAAAAAAGCTTACAACACCTAGTATTCCCATGCGGCCTCCCATCCAAGTACTAACCAGGCCTTATTTAAAAGCTTAGACCATTAGTGAAGAAGACTAAGAAGAACTTTTGAAAAAACTCAAACTCTTTCATGCTTTCTGAAGAATCTCAGAGACTTTTTAAGGCTTTTTGAAGCTCAGGCACTCTTTTTTTTTTTTTTTTTTTTTTAAAAGCTTACAGCACCTGGTATTCCCAGGCGGTCTCCCATCCAAGTACTAACCAGGCCCGACCCTGCTTAGCTTCCGAGATCAGACGAGATCGGGCGTGCCCAAGGTGGTATGGCCGTAAGCTAAAACTGCTGCCAAAATTGGGCTATTTAAAAGGTTAGACCATTAGTGAAGAAAACTAAGAACAACTTTTGAAAAAACTCAAGCTCTTTCATGCTTTCTGAAGAATCTCAGAGACTTTTTAAGGCTTTTTGAAGAAGCTCAGGGACTCTTTTTTTTTTTTCTTAAAAAAGCTTACAACACCTAGTATTCCCATGCGGCCTCCCATCCAAGTACTAACCAGGCCTTATTTAAAAGCTTAGACCATTAGTGAAGAAGACTAAGAAGAACTTTTGAAAAAACTCAAACTCTTTCATGCTTTCTGAAGAATCTCAGAGACTTTTTAAGGCTTTTTGAAGCTCAGGCACTCTTTTTTTTTTTTTTTTTTTTTTAAAAGCTTACAGCACCTGGTATTCCCAGGCGGTCTCCCATCCAAGTACTAACCAGGCCCGACCCTGCTTAGCTTCCGAGATCAGACGAGATCGGGCGTGCCCAAGGTGGTATGGCCGTAAGCTAAAACTGCTGCCAAAATTGGGCTATTTAAAAGGTTAGACCATTAGTGAAGAAAACTAAGAACAACTTTTGAAAAAACTCAAGCTCTTTCATGCTTTCTGAAGAATCTCAGAGACTTTTTAAGGCTTTTTGAAGAAGCTCAGGGACTCTTTTTTTTTTTTCTTAAAAAAGCTTACAACACCTAGTATTCCCATGCGGCCTCCCATCCAAGTACTAACCAGGCCTTATTTAAAAGCTTAGACCATTAGTGAAGAAGACTAAGAAGAACTTTTGAAAAAACTCAAACTCTTTCATGCTTTCTGAAGAATCTCAGAGACTTTTTAAGGCTTTTTGAAGCTCAGGCACTCTTTTTTTTTTTTTTTTTTTTTTAAAAGCTTACAGCACCTGGTATTCCCAGGCGGTCTCCCATCCAAGTACTAACCAGGCCCGACCCTGCTTAGCTTCCGAGATCAGACGAGATCGGGCGTGCCCAAGGTGGTATGGCCGTAAGCGAATACTGCTGCCAAAATTGGGCTATTTAAAAGGTTAGACCATTAGTGAAGAAAACTAAGAACAACTTTTGAAAAAACTCAAACTCTTTCATGCTTTCTGAAGAATCTCAGAGACTTTTTAAGGCTTTTTGAAGCTCAGGCACTCTTTTTTTTTTTTTTAAAAGCTTACAGCACCTGGTATTCCCAGGCGGTCTCCCATCCAAGTACTAACCAGGCCCGACCCTGCTTAGCTTCCGAGATCAGACGAGATCGGGCGTGCCCAAGGTGGTATGGCCGTAAGCTAAAACTGCTGCCAAAATTGGGCTATTTAAAAGGTTAGACCATTAGTGAAGAAAACTAAGAACAACTTTTGAAAAAACTCAAGCTCTTTCATGCTTTCTGAAGAATCTCAGAGACTTTTTAAGGCTTTTTGAAGAAGCTCAGGGACTCTTTTTTTTTTTTCTTAAAAAAGCTTACAACACCTAGTATTCCCATGCGGCCTCCCATCCAAGTACTAACCAGGCCTTATTTAAAAGCTTAGACCATTAGTGAAGAAGACTAAGAAGAACTTTTGAAAAAACTCAAACTCTTTCATGCTTTCTGAAGAATCTCAGAGACTTTTTAAGGCTTTTTGAAGCTCAGGCACTCTTTTTTTTTTTTTTAAAAGCTTACAGCACCTGGTATTCCCAGGCGGTCTCCCATCCAAGTACTAACCAGGCCCGACCCTGCTTAGCTTCCGAGATCAGACGAGATCGGGCGTGCCCAAGGTGGTATGGCCGTAAGCTAAAACTGCTGCCAAAATTGGGCTATTTAAAAGGTTAGACCATTAGTGAAGAAAACTAAGAACAACTTTTGAAAAAACTCAAGCTCTTTCATGCTTTCTGAAGAATCTCAGAGACTTTTTAAGTCTTTTTGAAGAAGCTCAGGCACTCTTTTTTTTTTTCTTAAAAAAGCTTACAACACCCAGTATTCCCATGCGGCCTCCCATCCAAGTACTAACCAGGCCTTATTTAAAAGCTTAGACCATTAGTGAAGAAGACTAAGAAGAACTTTTGAAAAAACTCAAACTCTTTCATGCTTTCTGAAGAATCTCAGAGACTTTTTAAGGCTTTTTGAAGCTCAGGCACTCTTTTTTTTTTTTTAAAAAGCTTACAGCACCTGGTATTCCCAGGCGGTCTCCCATCCAAGTACTAACCAGGCCCGACCCTGCTTAGCTTCCGAGATCAGACGAGATCGGGCGTGCCCAAGGTGGTATGGCCGTAAGCTAAAACTGCTGCCAAAATTGGGCTATTTAAAAGGTTAGACCATTTGTGAAGAAAACTAAGAACAACTTTTGAAAAAACTCAAGCTCTTTCATGCTTTCTGAAGAATCTCAGAGACTTTTTAAGGCTTTTTGAAGAAGCTCAGGGACTCTTTTTTTTTTTTCTTAAAAATTTTTACAACACCTAGTATTCCCATGCGGCCTCCCATCCAAGTACTAACCAGGCCTTATTTAAAAGCTTAGACCATTAGTGAAGAAGACTAAGAAGAACTTTTGAAAAAACTCAAACTCTTTCATGCTTTCTGAAGAATCTCAGAGACTTTTTAAGGCTTTTTGAAGCTCAGGCACTCTTTTTTTTTTTTTTTTTTTTTTTAAAAGCTTACAGCACCTGGTATTCCCAGGCGGTCTCCCATCCAAGTACTAACCAGTCCCGACCCTGCTTAGCTTCCGAGATCAGACGAGATCGGGCGTGCCCAAGGTGGTATGGCCGTAAGCGAATACTGCTGCCAAAATTGGGCTATTTAAAAGGTTAGACCATTAGTGAAGAAAACTAAGAACAACTTTTGAAAAAACTCAAACTCTTTCATGCTTTCTGAAGAATCTCAGAGACTTTTTAAGGCTTTTTGAAGCTCAGGCACTCTTTTTTTTTTTTTTAAAAGCTTACAGCACCTGGTATTCCCAGGCGGTCTCCCATCCAAGTACTAACCAGGCCCGACCCTGCTTAGCTTCCGAGATCAGACGAGATCGGGCGTGCCCAAGGTGGTATGGCCGTAAGCTAAAACTGCTGCCAAAATTGGGCTATTTAAAAGGTTAGACCATTAGTGAAGAAAACTAAGAACAACTTTTGAAAAAACTCAAGCTCTTTCATGCTTTCTGAAGAATCTCAGAGACTTTTTAAGGCTTTTTGAAGAAGCTCAGGGACTCTTTTTTTTTTTTCTTAAAAAAGCTTACAACACCTAGTATTCCCATGCGGCCTCCCATCCAAGTACTAACCAGGCCTTATTTAAAAGCTTAGACCATTAGTGAAGAAGACTAAGAAGAACTTTTGAAAAAACTCAAACTCTTTCATGCTTTCTGAAGAATCTCAGAGACTTTTTAAGGCTTTTTGAAGCTCAGGCACTCTTTTTTTTTTTTTTTTTTTTTTAAAAGCTTACAGCACCTGGTATTCCCAGGCGGTCTCCCATCCAAGTACTAACCAGGCCCGACCCTGCTTAGCTTCCGAGATCAGACGAGATCGGGCGTGCCCAAGGTGGTATGGCCGTAAGCTAAAACTGCTGCCAAAATTGGGCTATTTAAAAGGTTAGACCATTTGTGAAGAAAACTAAGAACAACTTTTGAAAAAACTCAAGCTCTTTCATGCTTTCTGAAGAATCTCAGAGACTTTTTAAGGCTTTTTGAAGAAGCTCAGGGACTCTTTTTTTTTTTTCTTAAAAAAGCTTACAACACCTAGTATTCCCATGCGGCCTCCCATCCAAGTACTAACCAGGCCTTATTTAAAAGCTTAGACCATTAGTGAAGAAGACTAAGAAGAACTTTTGAAAAAACTCAAACTCTTTCATGCTTTCTGAAGAATCTCAGAGACTTTTTAAGGCTTTTTGAAGCTCAGGCACTCTTTTTTTTTTTTTTTTTTTTTTAAAAGCTTACAGCACCTGGTATTCCCAGGCGGTCTCCCATCCAAGTACTAACCAGGCCCGACCCTGCTTAGCTTCCGAGATCAGACGAGATCGGGCGTGCCCAAGGTGGTATGGCCGTAAGCTAAAACTGCTGCCAAAATTGGGCTATTTAAAAGGTTAGACCATTAGTGAAGAAAACTAAGAACAACTTTTGAAAAAACTCAAGCTCTTTCATGCTTTCTGAAGAATCTCAGAGACTTTTTAAGGCTTTTTGAAGAAGCTCAGGGACTCTTTTTTTTTTTTCTTAAAAAAGCTTACAACACCTAGTATTCCCATGCGGCCTCCCATCCAAGTACTAACCAGGCCTTATTTAAAAGCTTAGACCATTAGTGAAGAAGACTAAGAAGAACTTTTGAAAAAACTCAAACTCTTTCATGCTTTCTGAAGAATCTCAGAGACTTTTTAAGGCTTTTTGAAGCTCAGGCACTCTTTTTTTTTTTTTTTTTTTTTTAAAAGCTTACAGCACCTGGTATTCCCAGGCGGTCTCCCATCCAAGTACTAACCAGGCCCGACCCTGCTTAGCTTCCGAGATCAGACGAGATCGGGCGTGCCCAAGGTGGTATGGCCGTAAGCTAAAACTGCTGCCAAAATTGGGCTATTTAAAAGGTTAGACCATTAGTGAAGAAAACTAAGAACAACTTTTGAAAAAACTCAAGCTCTTTCATGCTTTCTGAAGAATCTCAGAGACTTTTTAAGGCTTTTTGAAGAAGCTCAGGGACTCTTTTTTTTTTTTCTTAAAAAAGCTTACAACACCTAGTATTCCCATGCGGCCTCCCATCCAAGTACTAACCAGGCCTTATTTAAAAGCTTAGACCATTAGTGAAGAAGACTAAGAAGAACTTTTGAAAAAACTCAAACTCTTTCATGCTTTCTGAAGAATCTCAGAGACTTTTTAAGGCTTTTTGAAGCTCAGGCACTCTTTTTTTTTTTTTTTTTTTTTTAAAAGCTTACAGCACCTGGTATTCCCAGGCGGTCTCCCATCCAAGTACTAACCAGGCCCGACCCTGCTTAGCTTCCGAGATCAGACGAGATCGGGCGTGCCCAAGGTGGTATGGCCGTAAGCTAAAACTGCTGCCAAAATTGGGCTATTTAAAAGGTTAGACCATTAGTGAAGAAAACTAAGAACAACTTTTGAAAAAACTCAAGCTCTTTCATGCTTTCTGAAGAATCTCAGAGACTTTTTAAGGCTTTTTGAAGAAGCTCAGGGACTCTTTTTTTTTTTTCTTAAAAAAGCTTACAACACCTAGTATTCCCATGCGGCCTCCCATCCAAGTACTAACCAGGCCTTATTTAAAAGCTTAGACCATTAGTGAAGAAGACTAAGAAGAACTTTTGAAAAAACTCAAACTCTTTCATGCTTTCTGAAGAATCTCAGAGACTTTTTAAGGCTTTTTGAAGCTCAGGCACTCTTTTTTTTTTTTTTTTTTTTTTAAAAGCTTACAGCACCTGGTATTCCCAGGCGGTCTCCCATCCAAGTACTAACCAGGCCCGACCCTGCTTAGCTTCCGAGATCAGACGAGATCGGGCGTGCCCAAGGTGGTATGGCCGTAAGCTAAAACTGCTGCCAAAATTGGGCTATTTAAAAGGTTAGACCATTAGTGAAGAAAACTAAGAACAACTTTTGAAAAAACTCAAGCTCTTTCATGCTTTCTGAAGAATCTCAGAGACTTTTTAAGGCTTTTTGAAGAAGCTCAGGGACTCTTTTTTTTTTTTCTTAAAAAAGCTTACAACACCTAGTATTCCCATGCGGCCTCCCATCCAAGTACTAACCAGGCCTTATTTAAAAGCTTAGACCATTAGTGAAGAAGACTAAGAAGAACTTTTGAAAAAACTCAAACTCTTTCATGCTTTCTGAAGAATCTCAGAGACTTTTTAAGGCTTTTTGAAGCTCAGGCACTCTTTTTTTTTTTTTTTTTTTTTTAAAAGCTTACAGCACCTGGTATTCCCAGGCGGTCTCCCATCCAAGTACTAACCAGGCCCGACCCTGCTTAGCTTCCGAGATCAGACGAGATCGGGCGTGCCCAAGGTGGTATGGCCGTAAGCTAAAACTGCTGCCAAAATTGGGCTATTTAAAAGGTTAGACCATTAGTGAAGAAAACTAAGAACAACTTTTGAAAAAACTCAAGCTCTTTCATGCTTTCTGAAGAATCTCAGAGACTTTTTAAGGCTTTTTGAAGAAGCTCAGGGACTCTTTTTTTTTTTTCTTAAAAAAGCTTACAACACCTAGTATTCCCATGCGGCCTCCCATCCAAGTACTAACCAGGCCTTATTTAAAAGCTTAGACCATTAGTGAAGAAGACTAAGAAGAACTTTTGAAAAAACTCAAACTCTTTCATGCTTTCTGAAGAATCTCAGAGACTTTTTAAGGCTTTTTGAAGCTCAGGCACTCTTTTTTTTTTTTTTTTTTTTTTTAAAAGCTTACAGCACCTGGTATTCCCAGGCGGTCTCCCATCCAAGTACTAACCAGGCCCGACCCTGCTTAGCTTCCGAGATCAGACGAGATCGGGCGTGCCCAAGGTGGTATGGCCGTAAGCTAAAACTGCTGCCAAAATTGGGCTATTTAAAAGGTTAGACCATTAGTGAAGAAAACTAAGAACAACTTTTGAAAAAACTCAAGCTCTTTCATGCTTTCTGAAGAATCTCAGAGACTTTTTAAGGCTTTTTGAAGAAGCTCAGGGACTCTTTTTTTTTTTTCTTAAAAAAGCTTACAACACCTAGTATTCCCATGCGGCCTCCCATCCAAGTACTAACCAGGCCTTATTTAAAAGCTTAGACCATTAGTGAAGAAGACTAAGAAGAACTTTTGAAAAAACTCAAACTCTTTCATGCTTTCTGAAGAATCTCAGAGACTTTTTAAGGCTTTTTGAAGCTCAGGCACTCTTTTTTTTTTTTTTTTTTTTTTAAAAGCTTACAGCACCTGGTATTCCCAGGCGGTCTCCCATCCAAGTACTAACCAGGCCCGACCCTGCTTAGCTTCCGAGATCAGACGAGATCGGGCGTGCCCAAGGTGGTATGGCCGTAAGCTAAAACTGCTGCCAAAATTGGGCTATTTAAAAGGTTAGACCATTAGTGAAGAAAACTAAGAACAACTTTTGAAAAAACTCAAGCTCTTTCATGCTTTCTGAAGAATCTCAGAGACTTTTTAAGGCTTTTTGAAGAAGCTCAGGGACTCTTTTTTTTTTTTCTTAAAAAAGCTTACAACACCTAGTATTCCCATGCGGCCTCCCATCCAAGTACTAACCAGGCCTTATTTAAAAGCTTAGACCATTAGTGAAGAAGACTAAGAAGAACTTTTGAAAAAACTCAAACTCTTTCATGCTTTCTGAAGAATCTCAGAGACTTTTTAAGGCTTTTTGAAGCTCAGGCACTCTTTTTTTTTTTTTTTTTTTTTTAAAAGCTTACAGCACCTGGTATTCCCAGGCGGTCTCCCATCCAAGTACTAACCAGGCCCGACCCTGCTTAGCTTCCGAGATCAGACGAGATCGGGCGTGCCCAAGGTGGTATGGCCGTAAGCTAAAACTGCTGCCAAAATTGGGCTATTTAAAAGGTTAGACCATTAGTGAAGAAAACTAAGAACAACTTTTGAAAAAACTCAAGCTCTTTCATGCTTTCTGAAGAATCTCAGAGACTTTTTAAGGCTTTTTGAAGAAGCTCAGGGACTCTTTTTTTTTTTTCTTAAAAAAGCTTACAACACCTAGTATTCCCATGCGGCCTCCCATCCAAGTACTAACCAGGCCTTATTTAAAAGCTTAGACCATTAGTGAAGAAGACTAAGAAGAACTTTTGAAAAAACTCAAACTCTTTCATGCTTTCTGAAGAATCTCAGAGACTTTTTAAGGCTTTTTGAAGCTCAGGCACTCTTTTTTTTTTTTTTTTTTTTTTAAAAGCTTACAGCACCTGGTATTCCCAGGCGGTCTCCCATCCAAGTACTAACCAGGCCCGACCCTGCTTAGCTTCCGAGATCAGACGAGATCGGGCGTGCCCAAGGTGGTATGGCCGTAAGCTAAAACTGCTGCCAAAATTGGGCTATTTAAAAGGTTAGACCATTAGTGAAGAAAACTAAGAACAACTTTTGAAAAAACTCAAGCTCTTTCATGCTTTCTGAAGAATCTCAGAGACTTTTTAAGGCTTTTTGAAGAAGCTCAGGGACTCTTTTTTTTTTTTCTTAAAAAAGCTTACAACACCTAGTATTCCCATGCGGCCTCCCATCCAAGTACTAACCAGGCCTTATTTAAAAGCTTAGACCATTAGTGAAGAAGACTAAGAAGAACTTTTGAAAAAACTCAAACTCTTTCATGCTTTCTGAAGAATCTCAGAGACTTTTTAAGGCTTTTTGAAGCTCAGGCACTCTTTTTTTTTTTTTTTTTTTTTTAAAAGCTTACAGCACCTGGTATTCCCAGGCGGTCTCCCATCCAAGTACTAACCAGGCCCGACCCTGCTTAGCTTCCGAGATCAGACGAGATCGGGCGTGCCCAAGGTGGTATGGCCGTAAGCGAATACTGCTGCCAAAATTGGGCTATTTAAAAGGTTAGACCATTAGTGAAGAAAACTAAGAACAACTTTTGAAAAAACTCAAACTCTTTCATGCTTTCTGAAGAATCTCAGAGACTTTTTAAGGCTTTTTGAAGCTCAGGCACTCTTTTTTTTTTTTTTAAAAGCTTACAGCACCTGGTATTCCCAGGCGGTCTCCCATCCAAGTACTAACCAGGCCCGACCCTGCTTAGCTTCCGAGATCAGACGAGATCGGGCGTGCCCAAGGTGGTATGGCCGTAAGCTAAAACTGCTGCCAAAATTGGGCTATTTAAAAGGTTAGACCATTAGTGAAGAAAACTAAGAACAACTTTTGAAAAAACTCAAGCTCTTTCATGCTTTCTGAAGAATCTCAGAGACTTTTTAAGGCTTTTTGAAGAAGCTCAGGGACTCTTTTTTTTTTTTCTTAAAAAAGCTTACAACACCTAGTATTCCCATGCGGCCTCCCATCCAAGTACTAACCAGGCCTTATTTAAAAGCTTAGACCATTAGTGAAGAAGACTAAGAAGAACTTTTGAAAAAACTCAAACTCTTTCATGCTTTCTGAAGAATCTCAGAGACTTTTTAAGGCTTTTTGAAGCTCAGGCACTCTTTTTTTTTTTTTTAAAAGCTTACAGCACCTGGTATTCCCAGGCGGTCTCCCATCCAAGTACTAACCAGGCCCGACCCTGCTTAGCTTCCGAGATCAGACGAGATCGGGCGTGCCCAAGGTGGTATGGCCGTAAGCTAAAACTGCTGCCAAAATTGGGCTATTTAAAAGGTTAGACCATTAGTGAAGAAAACTAAGAACAACTTTTGAAAAAACTCAAGCTCTTTCATGCTTTCTGAAGAATCTCAGAGACTTTTTAAGTCTTTTTGAAGAAGCTCAGGCACTCTTTTTTTTTTTCTTAAAAAAGCTTACAACACCCAGTATTCCCATGCGGCCTCCCATCCAAGTACTAACCAGGCCTTATTTAAAAGCTTAGACCATTAGTGAAGAAGACTAAGAAGAACTTTTGAAAAAACTCAAACTCTTTCATGCTTTCTGAAGAATCTCAGAGACTTTTTAAGGCTTTTTGAAGCTCAGGCACTCTTTTTTTTTTTTTAAAAAGCTTACAGCACCTGGTATTCCCAGGCGGTCTCCCATCCAAGTACTAACCAGGCCCGACCCTGCTTAGCTTCCGAGATCAGACGAGATCGGGCGTGCCCAAGGTGGTATGGCCGTAAGCTAAAACTGCTGCCAAAATTGGGCTATTTAAAAGGTTAGACCATTTGTGAAGAAAACTAAGAACAACTTTTGAAAAAACTCAAGCTCTTTCATGCTTTCTGAAGAATCTCAGAGACTTTTTAAGGCTTTTTGAAGAAGCTCAGGGACTCTTTTTTTTTTTTCTTAAAAATTTTTACAACACCTAGTATTCCCATGCGGCCTCCCATCCAAGTACTAACCAGGCCTTATTTAAAAGCTTAGACCATTAGTGAAGAAGACTAAGAAGAACTTTTGAAAAAACTCAAACTCTTTCATGCTTTCTGAAGAATCTCAGAGACTTTTTAAGGCTTTTTGAAGCTCAGGCACTCTTTTTTTTTTTTTTTTTTTTTTTAAAAGCTTACAGCACCTGGTATTCCCAGGCGGTCTCCCATCCAAGTACTAACCAGTCCCGACCCTGCTTAGCTTCCGAGATCAGACGAGATCGGGCGTGCCCAAGGTGGTATGGCCGTAAGCGAATACTGCTGCCAAAATTGGGCTATTTAAAAGGTTAGACCATTAGTGAAGAAAACTAAGAACAACTTTTGAAAAAACTCAAACTCTTTCATGCTTTCTGAAGAATCTCAGAGACTTTTTAAGGCTTTTTGAAGCTCAGGCACTCTTTTTTTTTTTTTTAAAAGCTTACAGCACCTGGTATTCCCAGGCGGTCTCCCATCCAAGTACTAACCAGGCCCGACCCTGCTTAGCTTCCGAGATCAGACGAGATCGGGCGTGCCCAAGGTGGTATGGCCGTAAGCTAAAACTGCTGCCAAAATTGGGCTATTTAAAAGGTTAGACCATTAGTGAAGAAAACTAAGAACAACTTTTGAAAAAACTCAAGCTCTTTCATGCTTTCTGAAGAATCTCAGAGACTTTTTAAGGCTTTTTGAAGAAGCTCAGGGACTCTTTTTTTTTTTTCTTAAAAAAGCTTACAACACCTAGTATTCCCATGCGGCCTCCCATCCAAGTACTAACCAGGCCTTATTTAAAAGCTTAGACCATTAGTGAAGAAGACTAAGAAGAACTTTTGAAAAAACTCAAACTCTTTCATGCTTTCTGAAGAATCTCAGAGACTTTTTAAGGCTTTTTGAAGCTCAGGCACTCTTTTTTTTTTTTTTTTTTTTTTAAAAGCTTACAGCACCTGGTATTCCCAGGCGGTCTCCCATCCAAGTACTAACCAGGCCCGACCCTGCTTAGCTTCCGAGATCAGACGAGATCGGGCGTGCCCAAGGTGGTATGGCCGTAAGCTAAAACTGCTGCCAAAATTGGGCTATTTAAAAGGTTAGACCATTTGTGAAGAAAACTAAGAACAACTTTTGAAAAAACTCAAGCTCTTTCATGCTTTCTGAAGAATCTCAGAGACTTTTTAAGGCTTTTTGAAGAAGCTCAGGGACTCTTTTTTTTTTTTCTTAAAAAAGCTTACAACACCTAGTATTCCCATGCGGCCTCCCATCCAAGTACTAACCAGGCCTTATTTAAAAGCTTAGACCATTAGTGAAGAAGACTAAGAAGAACTTTTGAAAAAACTCAAACTCTTTCATGCTTTCTGAAGAATCTCAGAGACTTTTTAAGGCTTTTTGAAGCTCAGGCACTCTTTTTTTTTTTTTTTTTTTTTTAAAAGCTTACAGCACCTGGTATTCCCAGGCGGTCTCCCATCCAAGTACTAACCAGGCCCGACCCTGCTTAGCTTCCGAGATCAGACGAGATCGGGCGTGCCCAAGGTGGTATGGCCGTAAGCTAAAACTGCTGCCAAAATTGGGCTATTTAAAAGGTTAGACCATTAGTGAAGAAAACTAAGAACAACTTTTGAAAAAACTCAAGCTCTTTCATGCTTTCTGAAGAATCTCAGAGACTTTTTAAGGCTTTTTGAAGAAGCTCAGGGACTCTTTTTTTTTTTTCTTAAAAAAGCTTACAACACCTAGTATTCCCATGCGGCCTCCCATCCAAGTACTAACCAGGCCTTATTTAAAAGCTTAGACCATTAGTGAAGAAGACTAAGAAGAACTTTTGAAAAAACTCAAACTCTTTCATGCTTTCTGAAGAATCTCAGAGACTTTTTAAGGCTTTTTGAAGCTCAGGCACTCTTTTTTTTTTTTTTTTTTTTTTAAAAGCTTACAGCACCTGGTATTCCCAGGCGGTCTCCCATCCAAGTACTAACCAGGCCCGACCCTGCTTAGCTTCCGAGATCAGACGAGATCGGGCGTGCCCAAGGTGGTATGGCCGTAAGCTAAAACTGCTGCCAAAATTGGGCTATTTAAAAGGTTAGACCATTAGTGAAGAAAACTAAGAACAACTTTTGAAAAAACTCAAGCTCTTTCATGCTTTCTGAAGAATCTCAGAGACTTTTTAAGGCTTTTTGAAGAAGCTCAGGGACTCTTTTTTTTTTTTCTTAAAAAAGCTTACAACACCTAGTATTCCCATGCGGCCTCCCATCCAAGTACTAACCAGGCCTTATTTAAAAGCTTAGACCATTAGTGAAGAAGACTAAGAAGAACTTTTGAAAAAACTCAAACTCTTTCATGCTTTCTGAAGAATCTCAGAGACTTTTTAAGGCTTTTTGAAGCTCAGGCACTCTTTTTTTTTTTTTTTTTTTTTTAAAAGCTTACAGCACCTGGTATTCCCAGGCGGTCTCCCATCCAAGTACTAACCAGGCCCGACCCTGCTTAGCTTCCGAGATCAGACGAGATCGGGCGTGCCCAAGGTGGTATGGCCGTAAGCTAAAACTGCTGCCAAAATTGGGCTATTTAAAAGGTTAGACCATTAGTGAAGAAAACTAAGAACAACTTTTGAAAAAACTCAAGCTCTTTCATGCTTTCTGAAGAATCTCAGAGACTTTTTAAGGCTTTTTGAAGAAGCTCAGGGACTCTTTTTTTTTTTTCTTAAAAAAGCTTACAACACCTAGTATTCCCATGCGGCCTCCCATCCAAGTACTAACCAGGCCTTATTTAAAAGCTTAGACCATTAGTGAAGAAGACTAAGAAGAACTTTTGAAAAAACTCAAACTCTTTCATGCTTTCTGAAGAATCTCAGAGACTTTTTAAGGCTTTTTGAAGCTCAGGCACTCTTTTTTTTTTTTTTTTTTTTTTAAAAGCTTACAGCACCTGGTATTCCCAGGCGGTCTCCCATCCAAGTACTAACCAGGCCCGACCCTGCTTAGCTTCCGAGATCAGACGAGATCGGGCGTGCCCAAGGTGGTATGGCCGTAAGCTAAAACTGCTGCCAAAATTGGGCTATTTAAAAGGTTAGACCATTAGTGAAGAAAACTAAGAACAACTTTTGAAAAAACTCAAGCTCTTTCATGCTTTCTGAAGAATCTCAGAGACTTTTTAAGGCTTTTTGAAGAAGCTCAGGGACTCTTTTTTTTTTTTCTTAAAAAAGCTTACAACACCTAGTATTCCCATGCGGCCTCCCATCCAAGTACTAACCAGGCCTTATTTAAAAGCTTAGACCATTAGTGAAGAAGACTAAGAAGAACTTTTGAAAAAACTCAAACTCTTTCATGCTTTCTGAAGAATCTCAGAGACTTTTTAAGGCTTTTTGAAGCTCAGGCACTCTTTTTTTTTTTTTTTTTTTTTTTAAAAGCTTACAGCACCTGGTATTCCCAGGCGGTCTCCCATCCAAGTACTAACCAGGCCCGACCCTGCTTAGCTTCCGAGATCAGACGAGATCGGGCGTGCCCAAGGTGGTATGGCCGTAAGCGAATACTGCTGCCAAAATTGGGCTATTTAAAAGGTTAGACCATTAGTGAAGAAAACTAAGAACAACTTTTGAAAAAACTCAAACTCTTTCATGCTTTCTGAAGAATCTCAGAGACTTTTTAAGGCTTTTTGAAGCTCAGGCACTCTTTTTTTTTTTTTTAAAAGCTTACAGCACCTGGTATTCCCAGGCGGTCTCCCATCCAAGTACTAACCAGGCCCGACCCTGCTTAGCTTCCGAGATCAGACGAGATCGGGCGTGCCCAAGGTGGTATGGCCGTAAGCTAAAACTGCTGCCAAAATTGGGCTATTTAAAAGGTTAGACCATTAGTGAAGAAAACTAAGAACAACTTTTGAAAAAACTCAAGCTCTTTCATGCTTTCTGAAGAATCTCAGAGACTTTTTAAGGCTTTTTGAAGAAGCTCAGGGACTCTTTTTTTTTTTTCTTAAAAAAGCTTACAACACCTAGTATTCCCATGCGGCCTCCCATCCAAGTACTAACCAGGCCTTATTTAAAAGCTTAGACCATTAGTGAAGAAGACTAAGAAGAACTTTTGAAAAAACTCAAACTCTTTCATGCTTTCTGAAGAATCTCAGAGACTTTTTAAGGCTTTTTGAAGCTCAGGCACTCTTTTTTTTTTTTTTAAAAGCTTACAGCACCTGGTATTCCCAGGCGGTCTCCCATCCAAGTACTAACCAGGCCCGACCCTGCTTAGCTTCCGAGATCAGACGAGATCGGGCGTGCCCAAGGTGGTATGGCCGTAAGCTAAAACTGCTGCCAAAATTGGGCTATTTAAAAGGTTAGACCATTAGTGAAGAAAACTAAGAACAACTTTTGAAAAAACTCAAGCTCTTTCATGCTTTCTGAAGAATCTCAGAGACTTTTTAAGTCTTTTTGAAGAAGCTCAGGCACTCTTTTTTTTTTTCTTAAAAAAGCTTACAACACCCAGTATTCCCATGCGGCCTCCCATCCAAGTACTAACCAGGCCTTATTTAAAAGCTTAGACCATTAGTGAAGAAGACTAAGAAGAACTTTTGAAAAAACTCAAACTCTTTCATGCTTTCTGAAGAATCTCAGAGACTTTTTAAGGCTTTTTGAAGCTCAGGCACTCTTTTTTTTTTTTTAAAAAGCTTACAGCACCTGGTATTCCCAGGCGGTCTCCCATCCAAGTACTAACCAGGCCCGACCCTGCTTAGCTTCCGAGATCAGACGAGATCGGGCGTGCCCAAGGTGGTATGGCCGTAAGCTAAAACTGCTGCCAAAATTGGGCTATTTAAAAGGTTAGACCATTTGTGAAGAAAACTAAGAACAACTTTTGAAAAAACTCAAGCTCTTTCATGCTTTCTGAAGAATCTCAGAGACTTTTTAAGGCTTTTTGAAGAAGCTCAGGGACTCTTTTTTTTTTTTCTTAAAAATTTTTACAACACCTAGTATTCCCATGCGGCCTCCCATCCAAGTACTAACCAGGCCTTATTTAAAAGCTTAGACCATTAGTGAAGAAGACTAAGAAGAACTTTTGAAAAAACTCAAACTCTTTCATGCTTTCTGAAGAATCTCAGAGACTTTTTAAGGCTTTTTGAAGCTCAGGCACTCTTTTTTTTTTTTTTTTTTTTTTAAAAGCTTACAGCACCTGGTATTCCCAGGCGGTCTCCCATCCAAGTACTAACCAGTCCCGACCCTGCTTAGCTTCCGAGATCAGACGAGATCGGGCGTGCCCAAGGTGGTATGGCCGTAAGCGAATACTGCTGCCAAAATTGGGCTATTTAAAAGGTTAGACCATTAGTGAAGAAAACTAAGAACAACTTTTGAAAAAACTCAAACTCTTTCATGCTTTCTGAAGAATCTCAGAGACTTTTTAAGGCTTTTTGAAGCTCAGGCACTCTTTTTTTTTTTTTTAAAAGCTTACAGCACCTGGTATTCCCAGGCGGTCTCCCATCCAAGTACTAACCAGGCCCGACCCTGCTTAGCTTCCGAGATCAGACGAGATCGGGCGTGCCCAAGGTGGTATGGCCGTAAGCTAAAACTGCTGCCAAAATTGGGCTATTTAAAAGGTTAGACCATTAGTGAAGAAAACTAAGAACAACTTTTGAAAAAACTCAAGCTCTTTCATGCTTTCTGAAGAATCTCAGAGACTTTTTAAGGCTTTTTGAAGAAGCTCAGGGACTCTTTTTTTTTTTTCTTAAAAAAGCTTACAACACCTAGTATTCCCATGCGGCCTCCCATCCAAGTACTAACCAGGCCTTATTTAAAAGCTTAGACCATTAGTGAAGAAGACTAAGAAGAACTTTTGAAAAAACTCAAACTCTTTCATGCTTTCTGAAGAATCTCAGAGACTTTTTAAGGCTTTTTGAAGCTCAGGCACTCTTTTTTTTTTTTTTTTTTTTTTAAAAGCTTACAGCACCTGGTATTCCCAGGCGGTCTCCCATCCAAGTACTAACCAGGCCCGACCCTGCTTAGCTTCCGAGATCAGACGAGATCGGGCGTGCCCAAGGTGGTATGGCCGTAAGCTAAAACTGCTGCCAAAATTGGGCTATTTAAAAGGTTAGACCATTTGTGAAGAAAACTAAGAACAACTTTTGAAAAAACTCAAGCTCTTTCATGCTTTCTGAAGAATCTCAGAGACTTTTTAAGGCTTTTTGAAGAAGCTCAGGGACTCTTTTTTTTTTTTCTTAAAAAAGCTTACAACACCTAGTATTCCCATGCGGCCTCCCATCCAAGTACTAACCAGGCCTTATTTAAAAGCTTAGACCATTAGTGAAGAAGACTAAGAAGAACTTTTGAAAAAACTCAAACTCTTTCATGCTTTCTGAAGAATCTCAGAGACTTTTTAAGGCTTTTTGAAGCTCAGGCACTCTTTTTTTTTTTTTTTTTTTTTTTAAAAG
Organism: Siphateles boraxobius; assembly: GCF_051911475.1. Classification (NCBI taxonomy): domain Eukaryota; kingdom Metazoa; phylum Chordata; class Actinopteri; order Cypriniformes; family Leuciscidae; genus Siphateles; species Siphateles boraxobius. The sequence goes on along the minus strand of NW_027508800.1, from coordinate 48,400 downwards.
CTTACAGCACCTGGTATTCCCAGGCGGTCTCCCATCCAAGTACTAACCAGGCCCGACCCTGCTTAGCTTCCGAGATCAGACGAGATCGGGCGTGCCCAAGGTGGTATGGCCGTAAGCTAAAACTGCTGCCAAAATTGGGCTATTTAAAAGGTTAGACCATTAGTGAAGAAAACTAAGAACAACTTTTGAAAAAACTCAAGCTCTTTCATGCTTTCTGAAGAATCTCAGAGACTTTTTAAGGCTTTTTGAAGAAGCTCAGGGACTCTTTTTTTTTTTTCTTAAAAAAGCTTACAACACCTAGTATTCCCATGCGGCCTCCCATCCAAGTACTAACCAGGCCTTATTTAAAAGCTTAGACCATTAGTGAAGAAGACTAAGAAGAACTTTTGAAAAAACTCAAACTCTTTCATGCTTTCTGAAGAATCTCAGAGACTTTTTAAGGCTTTTTGAAGCTCAGGCACTCTTTTTTTTTTTTTTTTTTTTTTAAAAGCTTACAGCACCTGGTATTCCCAGGCGGTCTCCCATCCAAGTACTAACCAGGCCCGACCCTGCTTAGCTTCCGAGATCAGACGAGATCGGGCGTGCCCAAGGTGGTATGGCCGTAAGCTAAAACTGCTGCCAAAATTGGGCTATTTAAAAGGTTAGACCATTAGTGAAGAAAACTAAGAACAACTTTTGAAAAAACTCAAGCTCTTTCATGCTTTCTGAAGAATCTCAGAGACTTTTTAAGGCTTTTTGAAGAAGCTCAGGGACTCTTTTTTTTTTTTCTTAAAAAAGCTTACAACACCTAGTATTCCCATGCGGCCTCCCATCCAAGTACTAACCAGGCCTTATTTAAAAGCTTAGACCATTAGTGAAGAAGACTAAGAAGAACTTTTGAAAAAACTCAAACTCTTTCATGCTTTCTGAAGAATCTCAGAGACTTTTTAAGGCTTTTTGAAGCTCAGGCACTCTTTTTTTTTTTTTTTTTTTTTTAAAAGCTTACAGCACCTGGTATTCCCAGGCGGTCTCCCATCCAAGTACTAACCAGGCCCGACCCTGCTTAGCTTCCGAGATCAGACGAGATCGGGCGTGCCCAAGGTGGTATGGCCGTAAGCTAAAACTGCTGCCAAAATTGGGCTATTTAAAAGGTTAGACCATTAGTGAAGAAAACTAAGAACAACTTTTGAAAAAACTCAAGCTCTTTCATGCTTTCTGAAGAATCTCAGAGACTTTTTAAGGCTTTTTGAAGAAGCTCAGGGACTCTTTTTTTTTTTTCTTAAAAAAGCTTACAACACCTAGTATTCCCATGCGGCCTCCCATCCAAGTACTAACCAGGCCTTATTTAAAAGCTTAGACCATTAGTGAAGAAGACTAAGAAGAACTTTTGAAAAAACTCAAACTCTTTCATGCTTTCTGAAGAATCTCAGAGACTTTTTAAGGCTTTTTGAAGCTCAGGCACTCTTTTTTTTTTTTTTTTTTTTTTAAAAGCTTACAGCACCTGGTATTCCCAGGCGGTCTCCCATCCAAGTACTAACCAGGCCCGACCCTGCTTAGCTTCCGAGATCAGACGAGATCGGGCGTGCCCAAGGTGGTATGGCCGTAAGCTAAAACTGCTGCCAAAATTGGGCTATTAAAAGGTTAGACCATTAGTGAAGAAAACTAAGAACAACTTTTGAAAAAACTCAAGCTCTTTCATGCTTTCTGAAGAATCTCAGAGACTTTTTAAGTCTTTTTGAAGAAGCTCAGGCACTCTTTTTTTTTTTCTTAAAAAAGCTTACAACACCCAGTATTCCCATGCGGCCTCCCATCCAAGTACTAACCAGGCCTTATTTAAAAGCTTAGACCATTAGTGAAGAAGACTAAGAAGAACTTTTGAAAAAACTCAAACTCTTTCATGCTTTCTGAAGAATCTCAGAGACTTTTTAAGGCTTTTTGAAGCTCAGGCACTCTTTTTTTTTTTTTAAAAAGCTTACAGCACCTGGTATTCCCAGGCGGTCTCCCATCCAAGTACTAACCAGGCCCGACCCTGCTTAGCTTCCGAGATCAGACGAGATCGGGCGTGCCCAAGGTGGTATGGCCGTAAGCTAAAACTGCTGCCAAAATTGGGCTATTTAAAAGGTTAGACCATTTGTGAAGAAAACTAAGAACAACTTTTGAAAAAACTCAAGCTCTTTCATGCTTTCTGAAGAATCTCAGAGACTTTTTAAGGCTTTTTGAAGAAGCTCAGGGACTCTTTTTTTTTTTTCTTAAAAATTTTTACAACACCTAGTATTCCCATGCGGCCTCCCATCCAAGTACTAACCAGGCCTTATTTAAAAGCTTAGACCATTAGTGAAGAAGACTAAGAAGAACTTTTGAAAAAACTCAAACTCTTTCATGCTTTCTGAAGAATCTCAGAGACTTTTTAAGGCTTTTTGAAGCTCAGGCACTCTTTTTTTTTTTTTTTTTTTTTTTAAAAGCTTACAGCACCTGGTATTCCCAGGCGGTCTCCCATCCAAGTACTAACCAGTCCCGACCCTGCTTAGCTTCCGAGATCAGACGAGATCGGGCGTGCCCAAGGTGGTATGGCCGTAAGCGAATACTGCTGCCAAAATTGGGCTATTTAAAAGGTTAGACCATTAGTGAAGAAAACTAAGAACAACTTTTGAAAAAACTCAAACTCTTTCATGCTTTCTGAAGAATCTCAGAGACTTTTTAAGGCTTTTTGAAGCTCAGGCACTCTTTTTTTTTTTTTTAAAAGCTTACAGCACCTGGTATTCCCAGGCGGTCTCCCATCCAAGTACTAACCAGGCCCGACCCTGCTTAGCTTCCGAGATCAGACGAGATCGGGCGTGCCCAAGGTGGTATGGCCGTAAGCTAAAACTGCTGCCAAAATTGGGCTATTTAAAAGGTTAGACCATTAGTGAAGAAAACTAAGAACAACTTTTGAAAAAACTCAAGCTCTTTCATGCTTTCTGAAGAATCTCAGAGACTTTTTAAGGCTTTTTGAAGAAGCTCAGGGACTCTTTTTTTTTTTTCTTAAAAAAGCTTACAACACCTAGTATTCCCATGCGGCCTCCCATCCAAGTACTAACCAGGCCTTATTTAAAAGCTTAGACCATTAGTGAAGAAGACTAAGAAGAACTTTTGAAAAAACTCAAACTCTTTCATGCTTTCTGAAGAATCTCAGAGACTTTTTAAGGCTTTTTGAAGCTCAGGCACTCTTTTTTTTTTTTTTTTTTTTTTAAAAGCTTACAGCACCTGGTATTCCCAGGCGGTCTCCCATCCAAGTACTAACCAGGCCCGACCCTGCTTAGCTTCCGAGATCAGACGAGATCGGGCGTGCCCAAGGTGGTATGGCCGTAAGCTAAAACTGCTGCCAAAATTGGGCTATTTAAAAGGTTAGACCATTTGTGAAGAAAACTAAGAACAACTTTTGAAAAAACTCAAGCTCTTTCATGCTTTCTGAAGAATCTCAGAGACTTTTTAAGGCTTTTTGAAGAAGCTCAGGGACTCTTTTTTTTTTTTCTTAAAAAAGCTTACAACACCTAGTATTCCCATGCGGCCTCCCATCCAAGTACTAACCAGGCCTTATTTAAAAGCTTAGACCATTAGTGAAGAAGACTAAGAAGAACTTTTGAAAAAACTCAAACTCTTTCATGCTTTCTGAAGAATCTCAGAGACTTTTTAAGGCTTTTTGAAGCTCAGGCACTCTTTTTTTTTTTTTTTTTTTTTTAAAAGCTTACAGCACCTGGTATTCCCAGGCGGTCTCCCATCCAAGTACTAACCAGGCCCGACCCTGCTTAGCTTCCGAGATCAGACGAGATCGGGCGTGCCCAAGGTGGTATGGCCGTAAGCTAAAACTGCTGCCAAAATTGGGCTATTTAAAAGGTTAGACCATTAGTGAAGAAAACTAAGAACAACTTTTGAAAAAACTCAAGCTCTTTCATGCTTTCTGAAGAATCTCAGAGACTTTTTAAGGCTTTTTGAAGAAGCTCAGGGACTCTTTTTTTTTTTTCTTAAAAAAGCTTACAACACCTAGTATTCCCATGCGGCCTCCCATCCAAGTACTAACCAGGCCTTATTTAAAAGCTTAGACCATTAGTGAAGAAGACTAAGAAGAACTTTTGAAAAAACTCAAACTCTTTCATGCTTTCTGAAGAATCTCAGAGACTTTTTAAGGCTTTTTGAAGCTCAGGCACTCTTTTTTTTTTTTTTTTTTTTTTAAAAGCTTACAGCACCTGGTATTCCCAGGCGGTCTCCCATCCAAGTACTAACCAGGCCCGACCCTGCTTAGCTTCCGAGATCAGACGAGATCGGGCGTGCCCAAGGTGGTATGGCCGTAAGCTAAAACTGCTGCCAAAATTGGGCTATTTAAAAGGTTAGACCATTAGTGAAGAAAACTAAGAACAACTTTTGAAAAAACTCAAGCTCTTTCATGCTTTCTGAAGAATCTCAGAGACTTTTTAAGGCTTTTTGAAGAAGCTCAGGGACTCTTTTTTTTTTTTCTTAAAAAAGCTTACAACACCTAGTATTCCCATGCGGCCTCCCATCCAAGTACTAACCAGGCCTTATTTAAAAGCTTAGACCATTAGTGAAGAAGACTAAGAAGAACTTTTGAAAAAACTCAAACTCTTTCATGCTTTCTGAAGAATCTCAGAGACTTTTTAAGGCTTTTTGAAGCTCAGGCACTCTTTTTTTTTTTTTTTTTTTTTTTAAAAGCTTACAGCACCTGGTATTCCCAGGCGGTCTCCCATCCAAGTACTAACCAGGCCCGACCCTGCTTAGCTTCCGAGATCAGACGAGATCGGGCGTGCCCAAGGTGGTATGGCCGTAAGCTAAAACTGCTGCCAAAATTGGGCTATTTAAAAGGTTAGACCATTAGTGAAGAAAACTAAGAACAACTTTTGAAAAAACTCAAGCTCTTTCATGCTTTCTGAAGAATCTCAGAGACTTTTTAAGGCTTTTTGAAGAAGCTCAGGGACTCTTTTTTTTTTTTCTTAAAAAAGCTTACAACACCTAGTATTCCCATGCGGCCTCCCATCCAAGTACTAACCAGGCCTTATTTAAAAGCTTAGACCATTAGTGAAGAAGACTAAGAAGAACTTTTGAAAAAACTCAAACTCTTTCATGCTTTCTGAAGAATCTCAGAGACTTTTTAAGGCTTTTTGAAGCTCAGGCACTCTTTTTTTTTTTTTTTTTTTTTTTAAAAGCTTACAGCACCTGGTATTCCCAGGCGGTCTCCCATCCAAGTACTAACCAGGCCCGACCCTGCTTAGCTTCCGAGATCAGACGAGATCGGGCGTGCCCAAGGTGGTATGGCCGTAAGCGAATACTGCTGCCAAAATTGGGCTATTTAAAAGGTTAGACCATTAGTGAAGAAAACTAAGAACAACTTTTGAAAAAACTCAAACTCTTTCATGCTTTCTGAAGAATCTCAGAGACTTTTTAAGGCTTTTTGAAGCTCAGGCACTCTTTTTTTTTTTTTTAAAAGCTTACAGCACCTGGTATTCCCAGGCGGTCTCCCATCCAAGTACTAACCAGGCCCGACCCTGCTTAGCTTCCGAGATCAGACGAGATCGGGCGTGCCCAAGGTGGTATGGCCGTAAGCTAAAACTGCTGCCAAAATTGGGCTATTTAAAAGGTTAGACCATTAGTGAAGAAAACTAAGAACAACTTTTGAAAAAACTCAAGCTCTTTCATGCTTTCTGAAGAATCTCAGAGACTTTTTAAGGCTTTTTGAAGAAGCTCAGGGACTCTTTTTTTTTTTTCTTAAAAAAGCTTACAACACCTAGTATTCCCATGCGGCCTCCCATCCAAGTACTAACCAGGCCTTATTTAAAAGCTTAGACCATTAGTGAAGAAGACTAAGAAGAACTTTTGAAAAAACTCAAACTCTTTCATGCTTTCTGAAGAATCTCAGAGACTTTTTAAGGCTTTTTGAAGCTCAGGCACTCTTTTTTTTTTTTTTAAAAGCTTACAGCACCTGGTATTCCCAGGCGGTCTCCCATCCAAGTACTAACCAGGCCCGACCCTGCTTAGCTTCCGAGATCAGACGAGATCGGGCGTGCCCAAGGTGGTATGGCCGTAAGCTAAAACTGCTGCCAAAATTGGGCTATTTAAAAGGTTAGACCATTAGTGAAGAAAACTAAGAACAACTTTTGAAAAAACTCAAGCTCTTTCATGCTTTCTGAAGAATCTCAGAGACTTTTTAAGTCTTTTTGAAGAAGCTCAGGCACTCTTTTTTTTTTTCTTAAAAAAGCTTACAACACCCAGTATTCCCATGCGGCCTCCCATCCAAGTACTAACCAGGCCTTATTTAAAAGCTTAGACCATTAGTGAAGAAGACTAAGAAGAACTTTTGAAAAAACTCAAACTCTTTCATGCTTTCTGAAGAATCTCAGAGACTTTTTAAGGCTTTTTGAAGCTCAGGCACTCTTTTTTTTTTTTTAAAAAGCTTACAGCACCTGGTATTCCCAGGCGGTCTCCCATCCAAGTACTAACCAGGCCCGACCCTGCTTAGCTTCCGAGATCAGACGAGATCGGGCGTGCCCAAGGTGGTATGGCCGTAAGCTAAAACTGCTGCCAAAATTGGGCTATTTAAAAGGTTAGACCATTTGTGAAGAAAACTAAGAACAACTTTTGAAAAAACTCAAGCTCTTTCATGCTTTCTGAAGAATCTCAGAGACTTTTTAAGGCTTTTTGAAGAAGCTCAGGGACTCTTTTTTTTTTTTCTTAAAAATTTTTACAACACCTAGTATTCCCATGCGGCCTCCCATCCAAGTACTAACCAGGCCTTATTTAAAAGCTTAGACCATTAGTGAAGAAGACTAAGAAGAACTTTTGAAAAAACTCAAACTCTTTCATGCTTTCTGAAGAATCTCAGAGACTTTTTAAGGCTTTTTGAAGCTCAGGCACTCTTTTTTTTTTTTTTTTTTTTTTTAAAAGCTTACAGCACCTGGTATTCCCAGGCGGTCTCCCATCCAAGTACTAACCAGTCCCGACCCTGCTTAGCTTCCGAGATCAGACGAGATCGGGCGTGCCCAAGGTGGTATGGCCGTAAGCGAATACTGCTGCCAAAATTGGGCTATTTAAAAGGTTAGACCATTAGTGAAGAAAACTAAGAACAACTTTTGAAAAAACTCAAACTCTTTCATGCTTTCTGAAGAATCTCAGAGACTTTTTAAGGCTTTTTGAAGCTCAGGCACTCTTTTTTTTTTTTTTAAAAGCTTACAGCACCTGGTATTCCCAGGCGGTCTCCCATCCAAGTACTAACCAGGCCCGACCCTGCTTAGCTTCCGAGATCAGACGAGATCGGGCGTGCCCAAGGTGGTATGGCCGTAAGCTAAAACTGCTGCCAAAATTGGGCTATTTAAAAGGTTAGACCATTAGTGAAGAAAACTAAGAACAACTTTTGAAAAAACTCAAGCTCTTTCATGCTTTCTGAAGAATCTCAGAGACTTTTTAAGGCTTTTTGAAGAAGCTCAGGGACTCTTTTTTTTTTTTCTTAAAAAAGCTTACAACACCTAGTATTCCCATGCGGCCTCCCATCCAAGTACTAACCAGGCCTTATTTAAAAGCTTAGACCATTAGTGAAGAAGACTAAGAAGAACTTTTGAAAAAACTCAAACTCTTTCATGCTTTCTGAAGAATCTCAGAGACTTTTTAAGGCTTTTTGAAGCTCAGGCACTCTTTTTTTTTTTTTTTTTTTTTTAAAAGCTTACAGCACCTGGTATTCCCAGGCGGTCTCCCATCCAAGTACTAACCAGGCCCGACCCTGCTTAGCTTCCGAGATCAGACGAGATCGGGCGTGCCCAAGGTGGTATGGCCGTAAGCTAAAACTGCTGCCAAAATTGGGCTATTTAAAAGGTTAGACCATTAGTGAAGAAAACTAAGAACAACTTTTGAAAAAACTCAAGCTCTTTCATGCTTTCTGAAGAATCTCAGAGACTTTTTAAGTCTTTTTGAAGAAGCTCAGGCACTCTTTTTTTTTTTCTTAAAAAAGCTTACAACACCCAGTATTCCCATGCGGCCTCCCATCCAAGTACTAACCAGGCCTTATTTAAAAGCTTAGACCATTAGTGAAGAAGACTAAGAAGAACTTTTGAAAAAACTCAAACTCTTTCATGCTTTCTGAAGAATCTCAGAGACTTTTTAAGGCTTTTTGAAGCTCAGGCACTCTTTTTTTTTTTTTAAAAAGCTTACAGCACCTGGTATTCCCAGGCGGTCTCCCATCCAAGTACTAACCAGGCCCGACCCTGCTTAGCTTCCGAGATCAGACGAGATCGGGCGTGCCCAAGGTGGTATGGCCGTAAGCTAAAACTGCTGCCAAAATTGGGCTATTTAAAAGGTTAGACCATTTGTGAAGAAAACTAAGAACAACTTTTGAAAAAACTCAAGCTCTTTCATGCTTTCTGAAGAATCTCAGAGACTTTTTAAGGCTTTTTGAAGAAGCTCAGGGACTCTTTTTTTTTTTTCTTAAAAATTTTTACAACACCTAGTATTCCCATGCGGCCTCCCATCCAAGTACTAACCAGGCCTTATTTAAAAGCTTAGACCATTAGTGAAGAAGACTAAGAAGAACTTTTGAAAAAACTCAAACTCTTTCATGCTTTCTGAAGAATCTCAGAGACTTTTTAAGGCTTTTTGAAGCTCAGGCACTCTTTTTTTTTTTTTTTTTTTTTTAAAAGCTTACAGCACCTGGTATTCCCAGGCGGTCTCCCATCCAAGTACTAACCAGTCCCGACCCTGCTTAGCTTCCGAGATCAGACGAGATCGGGCGTGCCCAAGGTGGTATGGCCGTAAGCGAATACTGCTGCCAAAATTGGGCTATTTAAAAGGTTAGACCATTAGTGAAGAAAACTAAGAACAACTTTTGAAAAAACTCAAACTCTTTCATGCTTTCTGAAGAATCTCAGAGACTTTTTAAGGCTTTTTGAAGCTCAGGCACTCTTTTTTTTTTTTTTAAAAGCTTACAGCACCTGGTATTCCCAGGCGGTCTCCCATCCAAGTACTAACCAGGCCCGACCCTGCTTAGCTTCCGAGATCAGACGAGATCGGGCGTGCCCAAGGTGGTATGGCCGTAAGCTAAAACTGCTGCCAAAATTGGGCTATTTAAAAGGTTAGACCATTAGTGAAGAAAACTAAGAACAACTTTTGAAAAAACTCAAGCTCTTTCATGCTTTCTGAAGAATCTCAGAGACTTTTTAAGGCTTTTTGAAGAAGCTCAGGGACTCTTTTTTTTTTTTCTTAAAAAAGCTTACAACACCTAGTATTCCCATGCGGCCTCCCATCCAAGTACTAACCAGGCCTTATTTAAAAGCTTAGACCATTAGTGAAGAAGACTAAGAAGAACTTTTGAAAAAACTCAAACTCTTTCATGCTTTCTGAAGAATCTCAGAGACTTTTTAAGGCTTTTTGAAGCTCAGGCACTCTTTTTTTTTTTTTTTTTTTTTTAAAAGCTTACAGCACCTGGTATTCCCAGGCGGTCTCCCATCCAAGTACTAACCAGGCCCGACCCTGCTTAGCTTCCGAGATCAGACGAGATCGGGCGTGCCCAAGGTGGTATGGCCGTAAGCTAAAACTGCTGCCAAAATTGGGCTATTTAAAAGGTTAGACCATTTGTGAAGAAAACTAAGAACAACTTTTGAAAAAACTCAAGCTCTTTCATGCTTTCTGAAGAATCTCAGAGACTTTTTAAGGCTTTTTGAAGAAGCTCAGGGACTCTTTTTTTTTTTTCTTAAAAAAGCTTACAACACCTAGTATTCCCATGCGGCCTCCCATCCAAGTACTAACCAGGCCTTATTTAAAAGCTTAGACCATTAGTGAAGAAGACTAAGAAGAACTTTTGAAAAAACTCAAACTCTTTCATGCTTTCTGAAGAATCTCAGAGACTTTTTAAGGCTTTTTGAAGCTCAGGCACTCTTTTTTTTTTTTTTTTTTTTTTTAAAAGCTTACAGCACCTGGTATTCCCAGGCGGTCTCCCATCCAAGTACTAACCAGGCCCGACCCTGCTTAGCTTCCGAGATCAGACGAGATCGGGCGTGCCCAAGGTGGTATGGCCGTAAGCTAAAACTGCTGCCAAAATTGGGCTATTTAAAAGGTTAGACCATTAGTGAAGAAAACTAAGAACAACTTTTGAAAAAACTCAAGCTCTTTCATGCTTTCTGAAGAATCTCAGAGACTTTTTAAGGCTTTTTGAAGAAGCTCAGGGACTCTTTTTTTTTTTTCTTAAAAAAGCTTACAACACCTAGTATTCCCATGCGGCCTCCCATCCAAGTACTAACCAGGCCTTATTTAAAAGCTTAGACCATTAGTGAAGAAGACTAAGAAGAACTTTTGAAAAAACTCAAACTCTTTCATGCTTTCTGAAGAATCTCAGAGACTTTTTAAGGCTTTTTGAAGCTCAGGCACTCTTTTTTTTTTTTTTTTTTTTTTAAAAGCTTACAGCACCTGGTATTCCCAGGCGGTCTCCCATCCAAGTACTAACCAGGCCCGACCCTGCTTAGCTTCCGAGATCAGACGAGATCGGGCGTGCCCAAGGTGGTATGGCCGTAAGCTAAAACTGCTGCCAAAATTGGGCTATTTAAAAGGTTAGACCATTAGTGAAGAAAACTAAGAACAACTTTTGAAAAAACTCAAGCTCTTTCATGCTTTCTGAAGAATCTCAGAGACTTTTTAAGGCTTTTTGAAGAAGCTCAGGGACTCTTTTTTTTTTTTCTTAAAAAAGCTTACAACACCTAGTATTCCCATGCGGCCTCCCATCCAAGTACTAACCAGGCCTTATTTAAAAGCTTAGACCATTAGTGAAGAAGACTAAGAAGAACTTTTGAAAAAACTCAAACTCTTTCATGCTTTCTGAAGAATCTCAGAGACTTTTTAAGGCTTTTTGAAGCTCAGGCACTCTTTTTTTTTTTTTTTTTTTTTTAAAAGCTTACAGCACCTGGTATTCCCAGGCGGTCTCCCATCCAAGTACTAACCAGGCCCGACCCTGCTTAGCTTCCGAGATCAGACGAGATCGGGCGTGCCCAAGGTGGTATGGCCGTAAGCGAATACTGCTGCCAAAATTGGGCTATTTAAAAGGTTAGACCATTAGTGAAGAAAACTAAGAACAACTTTTGAAAAAACTCAAACTCTTTCATGCTTTCTGAAGAATCTCAGAGACTTTTTAAGGCTTTTTGAAGCTCAGGCACTCTTTTTTTTTTTTTTAAAAGCTTACAGCACCTGGTATTCCCAGGCGGTCTCCCATCCAAGTACTAACCAGGCCCGACCCTGCTTAGCTTCCGAGATCAGACGAGATCGGGCGTGCCCAAGGTGGTATGGCCGTAAGCTAAAACTGCTGCCAAAATTGGGCTATTTAAAAGGTTAGACCATTAGTGAAGAAAACTAAGAACAACTTTTGAAAAAACTCAAGCTCTTTCATGCTTTCTGAAGAATCTCAGAGACTTTTTAAGGCTTTTTGAAGAAGCTCAGGGACTCTTTTTTTTTTTTCTTAAAAAAGCTTACAACACCTAGTATTCCCATGCGGCCTCCCATCCAAGTACTAACCAGGCCTTATTTAAAAGCTTAGACCATTAGTGAAGAAGACTAAGAAGAACTTTTGAAAAAACTCAAACTCTTTCATGCTTTCTGAAGAATCTCAGAGACTTTTTAAGGCTTTTTGAAGCTCAGGCACTCTTTTTTTTTTTTTTTTTTTTTTAAAAGCTTACAGCACCTGGTATTCCCAGGCGGTCTCCCATCCAAGTACTAACCAGGCCCGACCCTGCTTAGCTTCCGAGATCAGACGAGATCGGGCGTGCCCAAGGTGGTATGGCCGTAAGCTAAAACTGCTGCCAAAATTGGGCTATTTAAAAGGTTAGACCATTTGTGAAGAAAACTAAGAACAACTTTTGAAAAAACTCAAGCTCTTTCATGCTTTCTGAAGAATCTCAGAGACTTTTTAAGGCTTTTTGAAGAAGCTCAGGGACTCTTTTTTTTTTTTCTTAAAAAAGCTTACAACACCTAGTATTCCCATGCGGCCTCCCATCCAAGTACTAACCAGGCCTTATTTAAAAGCTTAGACCATTAGTGAAGAAGACTAAGAAGAACTTTTGAAAAAACTCAAACTCTTTCATGCTTTCTGAAGAATCTCAGAGACTTTTTAAGGCTTTTTGAAGCTCAGGCACTCTTTTTTTTTTTTTTTTTTTTTTTAAAAGCTTACAGCACCTGGTATTCCCAGGCGGTCTCCCATCCAAGTACTAACCAGGCCCGACCCTGCTTAGCTTCCGAGATCAGACGAGATCGGGCGTGCCCAAGGTGGTATGGCCGTAAGCTAAAACTGCTGCCAAAATTGGGCTATTTAAAAGGTTAGACCATTAGTGAAGAAAACTAAGAACAACTTTTGAAAAAACTCAAGCTCTTTCATGCTTTCTGAAGAATCTCAGAGACTTTTTAAGGCTTTTTGAAGAAGCTCAGGGACTCTTTTTTTTTTTTCTTAAAAAAGCTTACAACACCTAGTATTCCCATGCGGCCTCCCATCCAAGTACTAACCAGGCCTTATTTAAAAGCTTAGACCATTAGTGAAGAAGACTAAGAAGAACTTTTGAAAAAACTCAAACTCTTTCATGCTTTCTGAAGAATCTCAGAGACTTTTTAAGGCTTTTTGAAGCTCAGGCACTCTTTTTTTTTTTTTTTTTTTTTTAAAAGCTTACAGCACCTGGTATTCCCAGGCGGTCTCCCATCCAAGTACTAACCAGGCCCGACCCTGCTTAGCTTCCGAGATCAGACGAGATCGGGCGTGCCCAAGGTGGTATGGCCGTAAGCTAAAACTGCTGCCAAAATTGGGCTATTTAAAAGGTTAGACCATTAGTGAAGAAAACTAAGAACAACTTTTGAAAAAACTCAAGCTCTTTCATGCTTTCTGAAGAATCTCAGAGACTTTTTAAGGCTTTTTGAAGAAGCTCAGGGACTCTTTTTTTTTTTTCTTAAAAAAGCTTACAACACCTAGTATTCCCATGCGGCCTCCCATCCAAGTACTAACCAGGCCTTATTTAAAAGCTTAGACCATTAGTGAAGAAGACTAAGAAGAACTTTTGAAAAAACTCAAACTCTTTCATGCTTTCTGAAGAATCTCAGAGACTTTTTAAGGCTTTTTGAAGCTCAGGCACTCTTTTTTTTTTTTTTTTTTTTTTTAAAAGCTTACAGCACCTGGTATTCCCAGGCGGTCTCCCATCCAAGTACTAACCAGGCCCGACCCTGCTTAGCTTCCGAGATCAGACGAGATCGGGCGTGCCCAAGGTGGTATGGCCGTAAGCTAAAACTGCTGCCAAAATTGGGCTATTTAAAAGGTTAGACCATTAGTGAAGAAAACTAAGAACAACTTTTGAAAAAACTCAAGCTCTTTCATGCTTTCTGAAGAATCTCAGAGACTTTTTAAGGCTTTTTGAAGAAGCTCAGGGACTCTTTTTTTTTTTTCTTAAAAAAGCTTACAACACCTAGTATTCCCATGCGGCCTCCCATCCAAGTACTAACCAGGCCTTATTTAAAAGCTTAGACCATTAGTGAAGAAGACTAAGAAGAACTTTTGAAAAAACTCAAACTCTTTCATGCTTTCTGAAGAATCTCAGAGACTTTTTAAGGCTTTTTGAAGCTCAGGCACTCTTTTTTTTTTTTTTAAAAGCTTACAGCACCTGGTATTCCCAGGCGGTCTCCCATCCAAGTACTAACCAGGCCCGACCCTGCTTAGCTTCCGAGATCAGACGAGATCGGGCGTGCCCAAGGTGGTATGGCCGTAAGCTAAAACTGCTGCCAAAATTGGGCTATTTAAAAGGTTAGACCATTAGTGAAGAAAACTAAGAACAACTTTTGAAAAAACTCAAGCTCTTTCATGCTTTCTGAAGAATCTCAGAGACTTTTTAAGTCTTTTTGAAGAAGCTCAGGCACTCTTTTTTTTTTTCTTAAAAAAGCTTACAACACCCAGTATTCCCATGCGGCCTCCCATCCAAGTACTAACCAGGCCTTATTTAAAAGCTTAGACCATTAGTGAAGAAGACTAAGAAGAACTTTTGAAAAAACTCAAACTCTTTCATGCTTTCTGAAGAATCTCAGAGACTTTTTAAGGCTTTTTGAAGCTCAGGCACTCTTTTTTTTTTTTTAAAAAGCTTACAGCACCTGGTATTCCCAGGCGGTCTCCCATCCAAGTACTAACCAGGCCCGACCCTGCTTAGCTTCCGAGATCAGACGAGATCGGGCGTGCCCAAGGTGGTATGGCCGTAAGCTAAAACTGCTGCCAAAATTGGGCTATTTAAAAGGTTAGACCATTTGTGAAGAAAACTAAGAACAACTTTTGAAAAAACTCAAGCTCTTTCATGCTTTCTGAAGAATCTCAGAGACTTTTTAAGGCTTTTTGAAGAAGCTCAGGGACTCTTTTTTTTTTTTCTTAAAAATTTTTACAACACCTAGTATTCCCATGCGGCCTCCCATCCAAGTACTAACCAGGCCTTATTTAAAAGCTTAGACCATTAGTGAAGAAGACTAAGAAGAACTTTTGAAAAAACTCAAACTCTTTCATGCTTTCTGAAGAATCTCAGAGACTTTTTAAGGCTTTTTGAAGCTCAGGCACTCTTTTTTTTTTTTTTTTTTTTTTAAAAGCTTACAGCACCTGGTATTCCCAGGCGGTCTCCCATCCAAGTACTAACCAGTCCCGACCCTGCTTAGCTTCCGAGATCAGACGAGATCGGGCGTGCCCAAGGTGGTATGGCCGTAAGCGAATACTGCTGCCAAAATTGGGCTATTTAAAAGGTTAGACCATTAGTGAAGAAAACTAAGAACAACTTTTGAAAAAACTCAAACTCTTTCATGCTTTCTGAAGAATCTCAGAGACTTTTTAAGGCTTTTTGAAGCTCAGGCACTCTTTTTTTTTTTTTTAAAAGCTTACAGCACCTGGTATTCCCAGGCGGTCTCCCATCCAAGTACTAACCAGGCCCGACCCTGCTTAGCTTCCGAGATCAGACGAGATCGGGCGTGCCCAAGGTGGTATGGCCGTAAGCTAAAACTGCTGCCAAAATTGGGCTATTTAAAAGGTTAGACCATTAGTGAAGAAAACTAAGAACAACTTTTGAAAAAACTCAAGCTCTTTCATGCTTTCTGAAGAATCTCAGAGACTTTTTAAGGCTTTTTGAAGAAGCTCAGGGACTCTTTTTTTTTTTTCTTAAAAAAGCTTACAACACCTAGTATTCCCATGCGGCCTCCCATCCAAGTACTAACCAGGCCTTATTTAAAAGCTTAGACCATTAGTGAAGAAGACTAAGAAGAACTTTTGAAAAAACTCAAACTCTTTCATGCTTTCTGAAGAATCTCAGAGACTTTTTAAGGCTTTTTGAAGCTCAGGCACTCTTTTTTTTTTTTTTTTTTTTTTAAAAGCTTACAGCACCTGGTATTCCCAGGCGGTCTCCCATCCAAGTACTAACCAGGCCCGACCCTGCTTAGCTTCCGAGATCAGACGAGATCGGGCGTGCCCAAGGTGGTATGGCCGTAAGCTAAAACTGCTGCCAAAATTGGGCTATTTAAAAGGTTAGACCATTTGTGAAGAAAACTAAGAACAACTTTTGAAAAAACTCAAGCTCTTTCATGCTTTCTGAAGAATCTCAGAGACTTTTTAAGGCTTTTTGAAGAAGCTCAGGGACTCTTTTTTTTTTTTCTTAAAAAAGCTTACAACACCTAGTATTCCCATGCGGCCTCCCATCCAAGTACTAACCAGGCCTTATTTAAAAGCTTAGACCATTAGTGAAGAAGACTAAGAAGAACTTTTGAAAAAACTCAAACTCTTTCATGCTTTCTGAAGAATCTCAGAGACTTTTTAAGGCTTTTTGAAGCTCAGGCACTCTTTTTTTTTTTTTTTTTTTTTTAAAAGCTTACAGCACCTGGTATTCCCAGGCGGTCTCCCATCCAAGTACTAACCAGGCCCGACCCTGCTTAGCTTCCGAGATCAGACGAGATCGGGCGTGCCCAAGGTGGTATGGCCGTAAGCTAAAACTGCTGCCAAAATTGGGCTATTTAAAAGGTTAGACCATTAGTGAAGAAAACTAAGAACAACTTTTGAAAAAACTCAAGCTCTTTCATGCTTTCTGAAGAATCTCAGAGACTTTTTAAGGCTTTTTGAAGAAGCTCAGGGACTCTTTTTTTTTTTTCTTAAAAAAGCTTACAACACCTAGTATTCCCATGCGGCCTCCCATCCAAGTACTAACCAGGCCTTATTTAAAAGCTTAGACCATTAGTGAAGAAGACTAAGAAGAACTTTTGAAAAAACTCAAACTCTTTCATGCTTTCTGAAGAATCTCAGAGACTTTTTAAGGCTTTTTGAAGCTCAGGCACTCTTTTTTTTTTTTTTTTTTTTTTAAAAGCTTACAGCACCTGGTATTCCCAGGCGGTCTCCCATCCAAGTACTAACCAGGCCCGACCCTGCTTAGCTTCCGAGATCAGACGAGATCGGGCGTGCCCAAGGTGGTATGGCCGTAAGCTAAAACTGCTGCCAAAATTGGGCTATTTAAAAGGTTAGACCATTAGTGAAGAAAACTAAGAACAACTTTTGAAAAAACTCAAGCTCTTTCATGCTTTCTGAAGAATCTCAGAGACTTTTTAAGGCTTTTTGAAGAAGCTCAGGGACTCTTTTTTTTTTTTCTTAAAAAAGCTTACAACACCTAGTATTCCCATGCGGCCTCCCATCCAAGTACTAACCAGGCCTTATTTAAAAGCTTAGACCATTAGTGAAGAAGACTAAGAAGAACTTTTGAAAAAACTCAAACTCTTTCATGCTTTCTGAAGAATCTCAGAGACTTTTTAAGGCTTTTTGAAGCTCAGGCACTCTTTTTTTTTTTTTTTTTTTTTTAAAAGCTTACAGCACCTGGTATTCCCAGGCGGTCTCCCATCCAAGTACTAACCAGGCCCGACCCTGCTTAGCTTCCGAGATCAGACGAGATCGGGCGTGCCCAAGGTGGTATGGCCGTAAGCTAAAACTGCTGCCAAAATTGGGCTATTTAAAAGGTTAGACCATTAGTGAAGAAAACTAAGAACAACTTTTGAAAAAACTCAAGCTCTTTCATGCTTTCTGAAGAATCTCAGAGACTTTTTAAGGCTTTTTGAAGAAGCTCAGGGACTCTTTTTTTTTTTTCTTAAAAAAGCTTACAACACCTAGTATTCCCATGCGGCCTCCCATCCAAGTACTAACCAGGCCTTATTTAAAAGCTTAGACCATTAGTGAAGAAGACTAAGAAGAACTTTTGAAAAAACTCAAACTCTTTCATGCTTTCTGAAGAATCTCAGAGACTTTTTAAGGCTTTTTGAAGCTCAGGCACTCTTTTTTTTTTTTTTTTTTTTTTTAAAAGCTTACAGCACCTGGTATTCCCAGGCGGTCTCCCATCCAAGTACTAACCAGGCCCGACCCTGCTTAGCTTCCGAGATCAGACGAGATCGGGCGTGCCCAAGGTGGTATGGCCGTAAGCTAAAACTGCTGCCAAAATTGGGCTATTTAAAAGGTTAGACCATTAGTGAAGAAAACTAAGAACAACTTTTGAAAAAACTCAAGCTCTTTCATGCTTTCTGAAGAATCTCAGAGACTTTTTAAGGCTTTTTGAAGAAGCTCAGGGACTCTTTTTTTTTTTTCTTAAAAAAGCTTACAACACCTAGTATTCCCATGCGGCCTCCCATCCAAGTACTAACCAGGCCTTATTTAAAAGCTTAGACCATTAGTGAAGAAGACTAAGAAGAACTTTTGAAAAAACTCAAACTCTTTCATGCTTTCTGAAGAATCTCAGAGACTTTTTAAGGCTTTTTGAAGCTCAGGCACTCTTTTTTTTTTTTTTAAAAGCTTACAGCACCTGGTATTCCCAGGCGGTCTCCCATCCAAGTACTAACCAGGCCCGACCCTGCTTAGCTTCCGAGATCAGACGAGATCGGGCGTGCCCAAGGTGGTATGGCCGTAAGCTAAAACTGCTGCCAAAATTGGGCTATTTAAAAGGTTAGACCATTAGTGAAGAAAACTAAGAACAACTTTTGAAAAAACTCAAGCTCTTTCATGCTTTCTGAAGAATCTCAGAGACTTTTTAAGTCTTTTTGAAGAAGCTCAGGCACTCTTTTTTTTTTTCTTAAAAAAGCTTACAACACCCAGTATTCCCATGCGGCCTCCCATCCAAGTACTAACCAGGCCTTATTTAAAAGCTTAGACCATTAGTGAAGAAGACTAAGAAGAACTTTTGAAAAAACTCAAACTCTTTCATGCTTTCTGAAGAATCTCAGAGACTTTTTAAGGCTTTTTGAAGCTCAGGCACTCTTTTTTTTTTTTTAAAAAGCTTACAGCACCTGGTATTCCCAGGCGGTCTCCCATCCAAGTACTAACCAGGCCCGACCCTGCTTAGCTTCCGAGATCAGACGAGATCGGGCGTGCCCAAGGTGGTATGGCCGTAAGCTAAAACTGCTGCCAAAATTGGGCTATTTAAAAGGTTAGACCATTTGTGAAGAAAACTAAGAACAACTTTTGAAAAAACTCAAGCTCTTTCATGCTTTCTGAAGAATCTCAGAGACTTTTTAAGGCTTTTTGAAGAAGCTCAGGGACTCTTTTTTTTTTTTCTTAAAAATTTTTACAACACCTAGTATTCCCATGCGGCCTCCCATCCAAGTACTAACCAGGCCTTATTTAAAAGCTTAGACCATTAGTGAAGAAGACTAAGAAGAACTTTTGAAAAAACTCAAACTCTTTCATGCTTTCTGAAGAATCTCAGAGACTTTTTAAGGCTTTTTGAAGCTCAGGCACTCTTTTTTTTTTTTTTTTTTTTTTTAAAAGCTTACAGCACCTGGTATTCCCAGGCGGTCTCCCATCCAAGTACTAACCAGTCCCGACCCTGCTTAGCTTCCGAGATCAGACGAGATCGGGCGTGCCCAAGGTGGTATGGCCGTAAGCGAATACTGCTGCCAAAATTGGGCTATTTAAAAGGTTAGACCATTAGTGAAGAAAACTAAGAACAACTTTTGAAAAAACTCAAACTCTTTCATGCTTTCTGAAGAATCTCAGAGACTTTTTAAGGCTTTTTGAAGCTCAGGCACTCTTTTTTTTTTTTTTAAAAGCTTACAGCACCTGGTATTCCCAGGCGGTCTCCCATCCAAGTACTAACCAGGCCCGACCCTGCTTAGCTTCCGAGATCAGACGAGATCGGGCGTGCCCAAGGTGGTATGGCCGTAAGCTAAAACTGCTGCCAAAATTGGGCTATTTAAAAGGTTAGACCATTAGTGAAGAAAACTAAGAACAACTTTTGAAAAAACTCAAGCTCTTTCATGCTTTCTGAAGAATCTCAGAGACTTTTTAAGGCTTTTTGAAGAAGCTCAGGGACTCTTTTTTTTTTTTCTTAAAAAAGCTTACAACACCTAGTATTCCCATGCGGCCTCCCATCCAAGTACTAACCAGGCCTTATTTAAAAGCTTAGACCATTAGTGAAGAAGACTAAGAAGAACTTTTGAAAAAACTCAAACTCTTTCATGCTTTCTGAAGAATCTCAGAGACTTTTTAAGGCTTTTTGAAGCTCAGGCACTCTTTTTTTTTTTTTTTTTTTTTTAAAAGCTTACAGCACCTGGTATTCCCAGGCGGTCTCCCATCCAAGTACTAACCAGGCCCGACCCTGCTTAGCTTCCGAGATCAGACGAGATCGGGCGTGCCCAAGGTGGTATGGCCGTAAGCTAAAACTGCTGCCAAAATTGGGCTATTTAAAAGGTTAGACCATTTGTGAAGAAAACTAAGAACAACTTTTGAAAAAACTCAAGCTCTTTCATGCTTTCTGAAGAATCTCAGAGACTTTTTAAGGCTTTTTGAAGAAGCTCAGGGACTCTTTTTTTTTTTTCTTAAAAAAGCTTACAACACCTAGTATTCCCATGCGGCCTCCCATCCAAGTACTAACCAGGCCTTATTTAAAAGCTTAGACCATTAGTGAAGAAGACTAAGAAGAACTTTTGAAAAAACTCAAACTCTTTCATGCTTTCTGAAGAATCTCAGAGACTTTTTAAGGCTTTTTGAAGCTCAGGCACTCTTTTTTTTTTTTTTTTTTTTTTTAAAAGCTTACAGCACCTGGTATTCCCAGGCGGTCTCCCATCCAAGTACTAACCAGGCCCGACCCTGCTTAGCTTCCGAGATCAGACGAGATCGGGCGTGCCCAAGGTGGTATGGCCGTAAGCTAAAACTGCTGCCAAAATTGGGCTATTTAAAAGGTTAGACCATTAGTGAAGAAAACTAAGAACAACTTTTGAAAAAACTCAAGCTCTTTCATGCTTTCTGAAGAATCTCAGAGACTTTTTAAGGCTTTTTGAAGAAGCTCAGGGACTCTTTTTTTTTTTTCTTAAAAAAGCTTACAACACCTAGTATTCCCATGCGGCCTCCCATCCAAGTACTAACCAGGCCTTATTTAAAAGCTTAGACCATTAGTGAAGAAGACTAAGAAGAACTTTTGAAAAAACTCAAACTCTTTCATGCTTTCTGAAGAATCTCAGAGACTTTTTAAGGCTTTTTGAAGCTCAGGCACTCTTTTTTTTTTTTTTTTTTTTTTAAAAGCTTACAGCACCTGGTATTCCCAGGCGGTCTCCCATCCAAGTACTAACCAGGCCCGACCCTGCTTAGCTTCCGAGATCAGACGAGATCGGGCGTGCCCAAGGTGGTATGGCCGTAAGCTAAAACTGCTGCCAAAATTGGGCTATTTAAAAGGTTAGACCATTAGTGAAGAAAACTAAGAACAACTTTTGAAAAAACTCAAGCTCTTTCATGCTTTCTGAAGAATCTCAGAGACTTTTTAAGGCTTTTTGAAGAAGCTCAGGGACTCTTTTTTTTTTTTCTTAAAAATTTTTACAACACCTAGTATTCCCATGCGGCCTCCCATCCAAGTACTAACCAGGCCTTATTTAAAAGCTTAGACCATTAGTGAAGAAGACTAAGAAGAACTTTTGAAAAAACTCAAACTCTTTCATGCTTTCTGAAGAATCTCAGAGACTTTTTAAGGCTTTTTGAAGCTCAGGCACTCTTTTTTTTTTTTTTTTTTTTTAAAAGCTTACAGCACCTGGTATTCCCAGGCGGTCTCCCATCCAAGTACTAACCAGTCCCGACCCTGCTTAGCTTCCGAGATCAGACGAGATCGGGCGTGCCCAAGGTGGTATGGCCGTAAGCGAATACTGCTGCCAAAATTGGGCTATTTAAAAGGTTAGACCATTAGTGAAGAAAACTAAGAACAACTTTTGAAAAAACTCAAACTCTTTCATGCTTTCTGAAGAATCTCAGAGACTTTTTAAGGCTTTTTGAAGCTCAGGCACTCTTTTTTTTTTTTTTAAAAGCTTACAGCACCTGGTATTCCCAGGCGGTCTCCCATCCAAGTACTAACCAGGCCCGACCCTGCTTAGCTTCCGAGATCAGACGAGATCGGGCGTGCCCAAGGTGGTATGGCCGTAAGCTAAAACTGCTGCCAAAATTGGGCTATTTAAAAGGTTAGACCATTAGTGAAGAAAACTAAGAACAACTTTTGAAAAAACTCAAGCTCTTTCATGCTTTCTGAAGAATCTCAGAGACTTTTTAAGGCTTTTTGAAGAAGCTCAGGGACTCTTTTTTTTTTTTCTTAAAAAAGCTTACAACACCTAGTATTCCCATGCGGCCTCCCATCCAAGTACTAACCAGGCCTTATTTAAAAGCTTAGACCATTAGTGAAGAAGACTAAGAAGAACTTTTGAAAAAACTCAAACTCTTTCATGCTTTCTGAAGAATCTCAGAGACTTTTTAAGGCTTTTTGAAGCTCAGGCACTCTTTTTTTTTTTTTTTTTTTTTTAAAAGCTTACAGCACCTGGTATTCCCAGGCGGTCTCCCATCCAAGTACTAACCAGGCCCGACCCTGCTTAGCTTCCGAGATCAGACGAGATCGGGCGTGCCCAAGGTGGTATGGCCGTAAGCTAAAACTGCTGCCAAAATTGGGCTATTTAAAAGGTTAGACCATTAGTGAAGAAAACTAAGAACAACTTTTGAAAAAACTCAAGCTCTTTCATGCTTTCTGAAGAATCTCAGAGACTTTTTAAGGCTTTTTGAAGAAGCTCAGGGACTCTTTTTTTTTTTTCTTAAAAAAGCTTACAACACCTAGTATTCCCATGCGGCCTCCCATCCAAGTACTAACCAGGCCTTATTTAAAAGCTTAGACCATTAGTGAAGAAGACTAAGAAGAACTTTTGAAAAAACTCAAACTCTTTCATGCTTTCTGAAGAATCTCAGAGACTTTTTAAGGCTTTTTGAAGCTCAGGCACTCTTTTTTTTTTTTTTTTTTTTTTAAAAGCTTACAGCACCTGGTATTCCCAGGCGGTCTCCCATCCAAGTACTAACCAGGCCCGACCCTGCTTAGCTTCCGAGATCAGACGAGATCGGGCGTGCCCAAGGTGGTATGGCCGTAAGCTAAAACTGCTGCCAAAATTGGGCTATTTAAAAGGTTAGACCATTAGTGAAGAAAACTAAGAACAACTTTTGAAAAAACTCAAGCTCTTTCATGCTTTCTGAAGAATCTCAGAGACTTTTTAAGTCTTTTTGAAGAAGCTCAGGCACTCTTTTTTTTTTTCTTAAAAAAGCTTACAACACCCAGTATTCCCATGCGGCCTCCCATCCAAGTACTAACCAGGCCTTATTTAAAAGCTTAGACCATTAGTGAAGAAGACTAAGAAGAACTTTTGAAAAAACTCAAACTCTTTCATGCTTTCTGAAGAATCTCAGAGACTTTTTAAGGCTTTTTGAAGCTCAGGCACTCTTTTTTTTTTTTTAAAAAGCTTACAGCACCTGGTATTCCCAGGCGGTCTCCCATCCAAGTACTAACCAGGCCCGACCCTGCTTAGCTTCCGAGATCAGACGAGATCGGGCGTGCCCAAGGTGGTATGGCCGTAAGCTAAAACTGCTGCCAAAATTGGGCTATTTAAAAGGTTAGACCATTTGTGAAGAAAACTAAGAACAACTTTTGAAAAAACTCAAGCTCTTTCATGCTTTCTGAAGAATCTCAGAGACTTTTTAAGGCTTTTTGAAGAAGCTCAGGGACTCTTTTTTTTTTTTCTTAAAAATTTTTACAACACCTAGTATTCCCATGCGGCCTCCCATCCAAGTACTAACCAGGCCTTATTTAAAAGCTTAGACCATTAGTGAAGAAGACTAAGAAGAACTTTTGAAAAAACTCAAACTCTTTCATGCTTTCTGAAGAATCTCAGAGACTTTTTAAGGCTTTTTGAAGCTCAGGCACTCTTTTTTTTTTTTTTTTTTTTTTTAAAAGCTTACAGCACCTGGTATTCCCAGGCGGTCTCCCATCCAAGTACTAACCAGTCCCGACCCTGCTTAGCTTCCGAGATCAGACGAGATCGGGCGTGCCCAAGGTGGTATGGCCGTAAGCGAATACTGCTGCCAAAATTGGGCTATTTAAAAGGTTAGACCATTAGTGAAGAAAACTAAGAACAACTTTTGAAAAAACTCAAACTCTTTCATGCTTTCTGAAGAATCTCAGAGACTTTTTAAGGCTTTTTGAAGCTCAGGCACTCTTTTTTTTTTTTTTAAAAGCTTACAGCACCTGGTATTCCCAGGCGGTCTCCCATCCAAGTACTAACCAGGCCCGACCCTGCTTAGCTTCCGAGATCAGACGAGATCGGGCGTGCCCAAGGTGGTATGGCCGTAAGCTAAAACTGCTGCCAAAATTGGGCTATTTAAAAGGTTAGACCATTAGTGAAGAAAACTAAGAACAACTTTTGAAAAAACTCAAGCTCTTTCATGCTTTCTGAAGAATCTCAGAGACTTTTTAAGGCTTTTTGAAGAAGCTCAGGGACTCTTTTTTTTTTTTCTTAAAAAAGCTTACAACACCTAGTATTCCCATGCGGCCTCCCATCCAAGTACTAACCAGGCCTTATTTAAAAGCTTAGACCATTAGTGAAGAAGACTAAGAAGAACTTTTGAAAAAACTCAAACTCTTTCATGCTTTCTGAAGAATCTCAGAGACTTTTTAAGGCTTTTTGAAGCTCAGGCACTCTTTTTTTTTTTTTTTTTTTTTTAAAAGCTTACAGCACCTGGTATTCCCAGGCGGTCTCCCATCCAAGTACTAACCAGGCCCGACCCTGCTTAGCTTCCGAGATCAGACGAGATCGGGCGTGCCCAAGGTGGTATGGCCGTAAGCTAAAACTGCTGCCAAAATTGGGCTATTTAAAAGGTTAGACCATTTGTGAAGAAAACTAAGAACAACTTTTGAAAAAACTCAAGCTCTTTCATGCTTTCTGAAGAATCTCAGAGACTTTTTAAGGCTTTTTGAAGAAGCTCAGGGACTCTTTTTTTTTTTTCTTAAAAAAGCTTACAACACCTAGTATTCCCATGCGGCCTCCCATCCAAGTACTAACCAGGCCTTATTTAAAAGCTTAGACCATTAGTGAAGAAGACTAAGAAGAACTTTTGAAAAAACTCAAACTCTTTCATGCTTTCTGAAGAATCTCAGAGACTTTTTAAGGCTTTTTGAAGCTCAGGCACTCTTTTTTTTTTTTTTTTTTTTTTTAAAAGCTTACAGCACCTGGTATTCCCAGGCGGTCTCCCATCCAAGTACTAACCAGGCCCGACCCTGCTTAGCTTCCGAGATCAGACGAGATCGGGCGTGCCCAAGGTGGTATGGCCGTAAGCTAAAACTGCTGCCAAAATTGGGCTATTTAAAAGGTTAGACCATTAGTGAAGAAAACTAAGAACAACTTTTGAAAAAACTCAAGCTCTTTCATGCTTTCTGAAGAATCTCAGAGACTTTTTAAGGCTTTTTGAAGAAGCTCAGGGACTCTTTTTTTTTTTTCTTAAAAAAGCTTACAACACCTAGTATTCCCATGCGGCCTCCCATCCAAGTACTAACCAGGCCTTATTTAAAAGCTTAGACCATTAGTGAAGAAGACTAAGAAGAACTTTTGAAAAAACTCAAACTCTTTCATGCTTTCTGAAGAATCTCAGAGACTTTTTAAGGCTTTTTGAAGCTCAGGCACTCTTTTTTTTTTTTTTTTTTTTTTAAAAGCTTACAGCACCTGGTATTCCCAGGCGGTCTCCCATCCAAGTACTAACCAGGCCCGACCCTGCTTAGCTTCCGAGATCAGACGAGATCGGGCGTGCCCAAGGTGGTATGGCCGTAAGCTAAAACTGCTGCCAAAATTGGGCTATTTAAAAGGTTAGACCATTAGTGAAGAAAACTAAGAACAACTTTTGAAAAAACTCAAGCTCTTTCATGCTTTCTGAAGAATCTCAGAGACTTTTTAAGGCTTTTTGAAGAAGCTCAGGGACTCTTTTTTTTTTTTCTTAAAAATTTTTACAACACCTAGTATTCCCATGCGGCCTCCCATCCAAGTACTAACCAGGCCTTATTTAAAAGCTTAGACCATTAGTGAAGAAGACTAAGAAGAACTTTTGAAAAAACTCAAACTCTTTCATGCTTTCTGAAGAATCTCAGAGACTTTTTAAGGCTTTTTGAAGCTCAGGCACTCTTTTTTTTTTTTTTTTTTTTTTAAAAGCTTACAGCACCTGGTATTCCCAGGCGGTCTCCCATCCAAGTACTAACCAGTCCCGACCCTGCTTAGCTTCCGAGATCAGACGAGATCGGGCGTGCCCAAGGTGGTATGGCCGTAAGCGAATACTGCTGCCAAAATTGGGCTATTTAAAAGGTTAGACCATTAGTGAAGAAAACTAAGAACAACTTTTGAAAAAACTCAAACTCTTTCATGCTTTCTGAAGAATCTCAGAGACTTTTTAAGGCTTTTTGAAGCTCAGGCACTCTTTTTTTTTTTTTTAAAAGCTTACAGCACCTGGTATTCCCAGGCGGTCTCCCATCCAAGTACTAACCAGGCCCGACCCTGCTTAGCTTCCGAGATCAGACGAGATCGGGCGTGCCCAAGGTGGTATGGCCGTAAGCTAAAACTGCTGCCAAAATTGGGCTATTTAAAAGGTTAGACCATTAGTGAAGAAAACTAAGAACAACTTTTGAAAAAACTCAAGCTCTTTCATGCTTTCTGAAGAATCTCAGAGACTTTTTAAGGCTTTTTGAAGAAGCTCAGGGACTCTTTTTTTTTTTTCTTAAAAAAGCTTACAACACCTAGTATTCCCATGCGGCCTCCCATCCAAGTACTAACCAGGCCTTATTTAAAAGCTTAGACCATTAGTGAAGAAGACTAAGAAGAACTTTTGAAAAAACTCAAACTCTTTCATGCTTTCTGAAGAATCTCAGAGACTTTTTAAGGCTTTTTGAAGCTCAGGCACTCTTTTTTTTTTTTTTTTTTTTTTTAAAAGCTTACAGCACCTGGTATTCCCAGGCGGTCTCCCATCCAAGTACTAACCAGGCCCGACCCTGCTTAGCTTCCGAGATCAGACGAGATCGGGCGTGCCCAAGGTGGTATGGCCGTAAGCTAAAACTGCTGCCAAAATTGGGCTATTTAAAAGGTTAGACCATTAGTGAAGAAAACTAAGAACAACTTTTGAAAAAACTCAAGCTCTTTCATGCTTTCTGAAGAATCTCAGAGACTTTTTAAGGCTTTTTGAAGAAGCTCAGGGACTCTTTTTTTTTTTTCTTAAAAAAGCTTACAACACCTAGTATTCCCATGCGGCCTCCCATCCAAGTACTAACCAGGCCTTATTTAAAAGCTTAGACCATTAGTGAAGAAGACTAAGAAGAACTTTTGAAAAAACTCAAACTCTTTCATGCTTTCTGAAGAATCTCAGAGACTTTTTAAGGCTTTTTGAAGCTCAGGCACTCTTTTTTTTTTTTTTTTTTTTTTAAAAGCTTACAGCACCTGGTATTCCCAGGCGGTCTCCCATCCAAGTACTAACCAGGCCCGACCCTGCTTAGCTTCCGAGATCAGACGAGATCGGGCGTGCCCAAGGTGGTATGGCCGTAAGCTAAAACTGCTGCCAAAATTGGGCTATTTAAAAGGTTAGACCATTAGTGAAGAAAACTAAGAACAACTTTTGAAAAAACTCAAGCTCTTTCATGCTTTCTGAAGAATCTCAGAGACTTTTTAAGTCTTTTTGAAGAAGCTCAGGCACTCTTTTTTTTTTTCTTAAAAAAGCTTACAACACCCAGTATTCCCATGCGGCCTCCCATCCAAGTACTAACCAGGCCTTATTTAAAAGCTTAGACCATTAGTGAAGAAGACTAAGAAGAACTTTTGAAAAAACTCAAACTCTTTCATGCTTTCTGAAGAATCTCAGAGACTTTTTAAGGCTTTTTGAAGCTCAGGCACTCTTTTTTTTTTTTTTTTTTTTTTTAAAAGCTTACAGCACCTGGTATTCCCAGGCGGTCTCCCATCCAAGTACTAACCAGGCCCGACCCTGCTTAGCTTCCGAGATCAGACGAGATCGGGCGTGCCCAAGGTGGTATGGCCGTAAGCTAAAACTGCTGCCAAAATTGGGCTATTTAAAAGGTTAGACCATTAGTGAAGAAAACTAAGAACAACTTTTGAAAAAACTCAAGCTCTTTCATGCTTTCTGAAGAATCTCAGAGACTTTTTAAGGCTTTTTGAAGAAGCTCAGGGACTCTTTTTTTTTTTTCTTAAAAAAGCTTACAACACCTAGTATTCCCATGCGGCCTCCCATCCAAGTACTAACCAGGCCTTATTTAAAAGCTTAGACCATTAGTGAAGAAGACTAAGAAGAACTTTTGAAAAAACTCAAACTCTTTCATGCTTTCTGAAGAATCTCAGAGACTTTTTAAGGCTTTTTGAAGCTCAGGCACTCTTTTTTTTTTTTTTTTTTTTTTTAAAAGCTTACAGCACCTGGTATTCCCAGGCGGTCTCCCATCCAAGTACTAACCAGGCCCGACCCTGCTTAGCTTCCGAGATCAGACGAGATCGGGCGTGCCCAAGGTGGTATGGCCGTAAGCGAATACTGCTGCCAAAATTGGGCTATTTAAAAGGTTAGACCATTAGTGAAGAAAACTAAGAACAACTTTTGAAAAAACTCAAACTCTTTCATGCTTTCTGAAGAATCTCAGAGACTTTTTAAGGCTTTTTGAAGCTCAGGCACTCTTTTTTTTTTTTTTAAAAGCTTACAGCACCTGGTATTCCCAGGCGGTCTCCCATCCAAGTACTAACCAGGCCCGACCCTGCTTAGCTTCCGAGATCAGACGAGATCGGGCGTGCCCAAGGTGGTATGGCCGTAAGCTAAAACTGCTGCCAAAATTGGGCTATTTAAAAGGTTAGACCATTAGTGAAGAAAACTAAGAACAACTTTTGAAAAAACTCAAGCTCTTTCATGCTTTCTGAAGAATCTCAGAGACTTTTTAAGGCTTTTTGAAGAAGCTCAGGGACTCTTTTTTTTTTTTCTTAAAAAAGCTTACAACACCTAGTATTCCCATGCGGCCTCCCATCCAAGTACTAACCAGGCCTTATTTAAAAGCTTAGACCATTAGTGAAGAAGACTAAGAAGAACTTTTGAAAAAACTCAAACTCTTTCATGCTTTCTGAAGAATCTCAGAGACTTTTTAAGGCTTTTTGAAGCTCAGGCACTCTTTTTTTTTTTTTTAAAAGCTTACAGCACCTGGTATTCCCAGGCGGTCTCCCATCCAAGTAC
Source organism: Siphateles boraxobius (assembly GCF_051911475.1). NCBI lineage: Eukaryota > Metazoa > Chordata > Actinopteri > Cypriniformes > Leuciscidae > Siphateles > Siphateles boraxobius. The sequence continues at coordinate 19,860 of NW_027508800.1, read as the reverse complement.
TAACCAGGCCCGACCCTGCTTAGCTTCCGAGATCAGACGAGATCGGGCGTGCCCAAGGTGGTATGGCCGTAAGCTAAAACTGCTGCCAAAATTGGGCTATTTAAAAGGTTAGACCATTAGTGAAGAAAACTAAGAACAACTTTTGAAAAAACTCAAGCTCTTTCATGCTTTCTGAAGAATCTCAGAGACTTTTTAAGTCTTTTTGAAGAAGCTCAGGCACTCTTTTTTTTTTTCTTAAAAAAGCTTACAACACCCAGTATTCCCATGCGGCCTCCCATCCAAGTACTAACCAGGCCTTATTTAAAAGCTTAGACCATTAGTGAAGAAGACTAAGAAGAACTTTTGAAAAAACTCAAACTCTTTCATGCTTTCTGAAGAATCTCAGAGACTTTTTAAGGCTTTTTGAAGCTCAGGCACTCTTTTTTTTTTTTTAAAAAGCTTACAGCACCTGGTATTCCCAGGCGGTCTCCCATCCAAGTACTAACCAGGCCCGACCCTGCTTAGCTTCCGAGATCAGACGAGATCGGGCGTGCCCAAGGTGGTATGGCCGTAAGCTAAAACTGCTGCCAAAATTGGGCTATTTAAAAGGTTAGACCATTTGTGAAGAAAACTAAGAACAACTTTTGAAAAAACTCAAGCTCTTTCATGCTTTCTGAAGAATCTCAGAGACTTTTTAAGGCTTTTTGAAGAAGCTCAGGGACTCTTTTTTTTTTTTCTTAAAAATTTTTACAACACCTAGTATTCCCATGCGGCCTCCCATCCAAGTACTAACCAGGCCTTATTTAAAAGCTTAGACCATTAGTGAAGAAGACTAAGAAGAACTTTTGAAAAAACTCAAACTCTTTCATGCTTTCTGAAGAATCTCAGAGACTTTTTAAGGCTTTTTGAAGCTCAGGCACTCTTTTTTTTTTTTTTTTTTTTTTAAAAGCTTACAGCACCTGGTATTCCCAGGCGGTCTCCCATCCAAGTACTAACCAGTCCCGACCCTGCTTAGCTTCCGAGATCAGACGAGATCGGGCGTGCCCAAGGTGGTATGGCCGTAAGCGAATACTGCTGCCAAAATTGGGCTATTTAAAAGGTTAGACCATTAGTGAAGAAAACTAAGAACAACTTTTGAAAAAACTCAAACTCTTTCATGCTTTCTGAAGAATCTCAGAGACTTTTTAAGGCTTTTTGAAGCTCAGGCACTCTTTTTTTTTTTTTTAAAAGCTTACAGCACCTGGTATTCCCAGGCGGTCTCCCATCCAAGTACTAACCAGGCCCGACCCTGCTTAGCTTCCGAGATCAGACGAGATCGGGCGTGCCCAAGGTGGTATGGCCGTAAGCTAAAACTGCTGCCAAAATTGGGCTATTTAAAAGGTTAGACCATTAGTGAAGAAAACTAAGAACAACTTTTGAAAAAACTCAAGCTCTTTCATGCTTTCTGAAGAATCTCAGAGACTTTTTAAGGCTTTTTGAAGAAGCTCAGGGACTCTTTTTTTTTTTTCTTAAAAAAGCTTACAACACCTAGTATTCCCATGCGGCCTCCCATCCAAGTACTAACCAGGCCTTATTTAAAAGCTTAGACCATTAGTGAAGAAGACTAAGAAGAACTTTTGAAAAAACTCAAACTCTTTCATGCTTTCTGAAGAATCTCAGAGACTTTTTAAGGCTTTTTGAAGCTCAGGCACTCTTTTTTTTTTTTTTTTTTTTTTAAAAGCTTACAGCACCTGGTATTCCCAGGCGGTCTCCCATCCAAGTACTAACCAGGCCCGACCCTGCTTAGCTTCCGAGATCAGACGAGATCGGGCGTGCCCAAGGTGGTATGGCCGTAAGCTAAAACTGCTGCCAAAATTGGGCTATTTAAAAGGTTAGACCATTTGTGAAGAAAACTAAGAACAACTTTTGAAAAAACTCAAGCTCTTTCATGCTTTCTGAAGAATCTCAGAGACTTTTTAAGGCTTTTTGAAGAAGCTCAGGGACTCTTTTTTTTTTTTCTTAAAAAAGCTTACAACACCTAGTATTCCCATGCGGCCTCCCATCCAAGTACTAACCAGGCCTTATTTAAAAGCTTAGACCATTAGTGAAGAAGACTAAGAAGAACTTTTGAAAAAACTCAAACTCTTTCATGCTTTCTGAAGAATCTCAGAGACTTTTTAAGGCTTTTTGAAGCTCAGGCACTCTTTTTTTTTTTTTTTTTTTTTTAAAAGCTTACAGCACCTGGTATTCCCAGGCGGTCTCCCATCCAAGTACTAACCAGGCCCGACCCTGCTTAGCTTCCGAGATCAGACGAGATCGGGCGTGCCCAAGGTGGTATGGCCGTAAGCTAAAACTGCTGCCAAAATTGGGCTATTTAAAAGGTTAGACCATTAGTGAAGAAAACTAAGAACAACTTTTGAAAAAACTCAAGCTCTTTCATGCTTTCTGAAGAATCTCAGAGACTTTTTAAGGCTTTTTGAAGAAGCTCAGGGACTCTTTTTTTTTTTTCTTAAAAAAGCTTACAACACCTAGTATTCCCATGCGGCCTCCCATCCAAGTACTAACCAGGCCTTATTTAAAAGCTTAGACCATTAGTGAAGAAGACTAAGAAGAACTTTTGAAAAAACTCAAACTCTTTCATGCTTTCTGAAGAATCTCAGAGACTTTTTAAGGCTTTTTGAAGCTCAGGCACTCTTTTTTTTTTTTTTTTTTTTTTTAAAAGCTTACAGCACCTGGTATTCCCAGGCGGTCTCCCATCCAAGTACTAACCAGGCCCGACCCTGCTTAGCTTCCGAGATCAGACGAGATCGGGCGTGCCCAAGGTGGTATGGCCGTAAGCTAAAACTGCTGCCAAAATTGGGCTATTTAAAAGGTTAGACCATTAGTGAAGAAAACTAAGAACAACTTTTGAAAAAACTCAAGCTCTTTCATGCTTTCTGAAGAATCTCAGAGACTTTTTAAGGCTTTTTGAAGAAGCTCAGGGACTCTTTTTTTTTTTTCTTAAAAATTTTTACAACACCTAGTATTCCCATGCGGCCTCCCATCCAAGTACTAACCAGGCCTTATTTAAAAGCTTAGACCATTAGTGAAGAAGACTAAGAAGAACTTTTGAAAAAACTCAAACTCTTTCATGCTTTCTGAAGAATCTCAGAGACTTTTTAAGGCTTTTTGAAGCTCAGGCACTCTTTTTTTTTTTTTTTTTTTTTTAAAAGCTTACAGCACCTGGTATTCCCAGGCGGTCTCCCATCCAAGTACTAACCAGTCCCGACCCTGCTTAGCTTCCGAGATCAGACGAGATCGGGCGTGCCCAAGGTGGTATGGCCGTAAGCGAATACTGCTGCCAAAATTGGGCTATTTAAAAGGTTAGACCATTAGTGAAGAAAACTAAGAACAACTTTTGAAAAAACTCAAACTCTTTCATGCTTTCTGAAGAATCTCAGAGACTTTTTAAGGCTTTTTGAAGCTCAGGCACTCTTTTTTTTTTTTTTAAAAGCTTACAGCACCTGGTATTCCCAGGCGGTCTCCCATCCAAGTACTAACCAGGCCCGACCCTGCTTAGCTTCCGAGATCAGACGAGATCGGGCGTGCCCAAGGTGGTATGGCCGTAAGCTAAAACTGCTGCCAAAATTGGGCTATTTAAAAGGTTAGACCATTAGTGAAGAAAACTAAGAACAACTTTTGAAAAAACTCAAGCTCTTTCATGCTTTCTGAAGAATCTCAGAGACTTTTTAAGGCTTTTTGAAGAAGCTCAGGGACTCTTTTTTTTTTTTCTTAAAAAAGCTTACAACACCTAGTATTCCCATGCGGCCTCCCATCCAAGTACTAACCAGGCCTTATTTAAAAGCTTAGACCATTAGTGAAGAAGACTAAGAAGAACTTTTGAAAAAACTCAAACTCTTTCATGCTTTCTGAAGAATCTCAGAGACTTTTTAAGGCTTTTTGAAGCTCAGGCACTCTTTTTTTTTTTTTTTTTTTTTTAAAAGCTTACAGCACCTGGTATTCCCAGGCGGTCTCCCATCCAAGTACTAACCAGGCCCGACCCTGCTTAGCTTCCGAGATCAGACGAGATCGGGCGTGCCCAAGGTGGTATGGCCGTAAGCTAAAACTGCTGCCAAAATTGGGCTATTTAAAAGGTTAGACCATTAGTGAAGAAAACTAAGAACAACTTTTGAAAAAACTCAAGCTCTTTCATGCTTTCTGAAGAATCTCAGAGACTTTTTAAGGCTTTTTGAAGAAGCTCAGGGACTCTTTTTTTTTTTTCTTAAAAAAGCTTACAACACCTAGTATTCCCATGCGGCCTCCCATCCAAGTACTAACCAGGCCTTATTTAAAAGCTTAGACCATTAGTGAAGAAGACTAAGAAGAACTTTTGAAAAAACTCAAACTCTTTCATGCTTTCTGAAGAATCTCAGAGACTTTTTAAGGCTTTTTGAAGCTCAGGCACTCTTTTTTTTTTTTTTTTTTTTTTAAAAGCTTACAGCACCTGGTATTCCCAGGCGGTCTCCCATCCAAGTACTAACCAGGCCCGACCCTGCTTAGCTTCCGAGATCAGACGAGATCGGGCGTGCCCAAGGTGGTATGGCCGTAAGCTAAAACTGCTGCCAAAATTGGGCTATTTAAAAGGTTAGACCATTAGTGAAGAAAACTAAGAACAACTTTTGAAAAAACTCAAGCTCTTTCATGCTTTCTGAAGAATCTCAGAGACTTTTTAAGGCTTTTTGAAGAAGCTCAGGGACTCTTTTTTTTTTTTCTTAAAAAAGCTTACAACACCTAGTATTCCCATGCGGCCTCCCATCCAAGTACTAACCAGGCCTTATTTAAAAGCTTAGACCATTAGTGAAGAAGACTAAGAAGAACTTTTGAAAAAACTCAAACTCTTTCATGCTTTCTGAAGAATCTCAGAGACTTTTTAAGGCTTTTTGAAGCTCAGGCACTCTTTTTTTTTTTTTTAAAAGCTTACAGCACCTGGTATTCCCAGGCGGTCTCCCATCCAAGTACTAACCAGGCCCGACCCTGCTTAGCTTCCGAGATCAGACGAGATCGGGCGTGCCCAAGGTGGTATGGCCGTAAGCTAAAACTGCTGCCAAAATTGGGCTATTTAAAAGGTTAGACCATTAGTGAAGAAAACTAAGAACAACTTTTGAAAAAACTCAAGCTCTTTCATGCTTTCTGAAGAATCTCAGAGACTTTTTAAGGCTTTTTGAAGAAGCTCAGGGACTCTTTTTTTTTTTTCTTAAAAAAGCTTACAACACCTAGTATTCCCATGCGGCCTCCCATCCAAGTACTAACCAGGCCTTATTTAAAAGCTTAGACCATTAGTGAAGAAGACTAAGAAGAACTTTTGAAAAAACTCAAACTCTTTCATGCTTTCTGAAGAATCTCAGAGACTTTTTAAGGCTTTTTGAAGCTCAGGCACTCTTTTTTTTTTTTTTTTTTTTTTTAAAAGCTTACAGCACCTGGTATTCCCAGGCGGTCTCCCATCCAAGTACTAACCAGGCCCGACCCTGCTTAGCTTCCGAGATCAGACGAGATCGGGCATGCCCAAGGTGGTATGGCCGTAAGCTAAAACTGCTGCCAAAATTGGGCTATTTAAAAGGTTAGACCATTAGTGAAGAAAACTAAGAACAACTTTTGAAAAAACTCAAGCTCTTTCATGCTTTCTGAAGAATCTCAGAGACTTTTTAAGGCTTTTTGAAGAAGCTCAGGGACTCTTTTTTTTTTTTCTTAAAAAAGCTTACAACACCTAGTATTCCCATGCGGCCTCCCATCCAAGTACTAACCAGGCCTTATTTAAAAGCTTAGACCATTAGTGAAGAAGACTAAGAAGAACTTTTGAAAAAACTCAAACTCTTTCATGCTTTCTGAAGAATCTCAGAGACTTTTTAAGGCTTTTTGAAGCTCAGGCACTCTTTTTTTTTTTTTTTTTTTTTTTAAAAGCTTACAGCACCTGGTATTCCCAGGCGGTCTCCCATCCAAGTACTAACCAGGCCCGACCCTGCTTAGCTTCCGAGATCAGACGAGATCGGGCGTGCCCAAGGTGGTATGGCCGTAAGCTAAAACTGCTGCCAAAATTGGGCTATTTAAAAGGTTAGACCATTAGTGAAGAAAACTAAGAACAACTTTTGAAAAAACTCAAGCTCTTTCATGCTTTCTGAAGAATCTCAGAGACTTTTTAAGGCTTTTTGAAGAAGCTCAGGGACTCTTTTTTTTTTTTCTTAAAAAAGCTTACAACACCTAGTATTCCCATGCGGCCTCCCATCCAAGTACTAACCAGGCCTTATTTAAAAGCTTAGACCATTAGTGAAGAAGACTAAGAAGAACTTTTGAAAAAACTCAAACTCTTTCATGCTTTCTGAAGAATCTCAGAGACTTTTTAAGGCTTTTTGAAGCTCAGGCACTCTTTTTTTTTTTTTTTTTTTTTTAAAAGCTTACAGCACCTGGTATTCCCAGGCGGTCTCCCATCCAAGTACTAACCAGGCCCGACCCTGCTTAGCTTCCGAGATCAGACGAGATCGGGCGTGCCCAAGGTGGTATGGCCGTAAGCGAATACTGCTGCCAAAATTGGGCTATTTAAAAGGTTAGACCATTAGTGAAGAAAACTAAGAACAACTTTTGAAAAAACTCAAACTCTTTCATGCTTTCTGAAGAATCTCAGAGACTTTTTAAGGCTTTTTGAAGCTCAGGCACTCTTTTTTTTTTTTTTAAAAGCTTACAGCACCTGGTATTCCCAGGCGGTCTCCCATCCAAGTACTAACCAGGCCCGACCCTGCTTAGCTTCCGAGATCAGACGAGATCGGGCGTGCCCAAGGTGGTATGGCCGTAAGCTAAAACTGCTGCCAAAATTGGGCTATTTAAAAGGTTAGACCATTAGTGAAGAAAACTAAGAACAACTTTTGAAAAAACTCAAGCTCTTTCATGCTTTCTGAAGAATCTCAGAGACTTTTTAAGGCTTTTTGAAGAAGCTCAGGGACTCTTTTTTTTTTTTCTTAAAAAAGCTTACAACACCTAGTATTCCCATGCGGCCTCCCATCCAAGTACTAACCAGGCCTTATTTAAAAGCTTAGACCATTAGTGAAGAAGACTAAGAAGAACTTTTGAAAAAACTCAAACTCTTTCATGCTTTCTGAAGAATCTCAGAGACTTTTTAAGGCTTTTTGAAGCTCAGGCACTCTTTTTTTTTTTTTTAAAAGCTTACAGCACCTGGTATTCCCAGGCGGTCTCCCATCCAAGTACTAACCAGGCCCGACCCTGCTTAGCTTCCGAGATCAGACGAGATCGGGCGTGCCCAAGGTGGTATGGCCGTAAGCTAAAACTGCTGCCAAAATTGGGCTATTTAAAAGGTTAGACCATTAGTGAAGAAAACTAAGAACAACTTTTGAAAAAACTCAAGCTCTTTCATGCTTTCTGAAGAATCTCAGAGACTTTTTAAGGCTTTTTGAAGAAGCTCAGGGACTCTTTTTTTTTTTTCTTAAAAAAGCTTACAACACCTAGTATTCCCATGCGGCCTCCCATCCAAGTACTAACCAGGCCTTATTTAAAAGCTTAGACCATTAGTGAAGAAGACTAAGAAGAACTTTTGAAAAAACTCAAACTCTTTCATGCTTTCTGAAGAATCTCAGAGACTTTTTAAGGCTTTTTGAAGCTCAGGCACTCTTTTTTTTTTTTTTTTTTTTTTTAAAAGCTTACAGCACCTGGTATTCCCAGGCGGTCTCCCATCCAAGTACTAACCAGGCCCGACCCTGCTTAGCTTCCGAGATCAGACGAGATCGGGCATGCCCAAGGTGGTATGGCCGTAAGCTAAAACTGCTGCCAAAATTGGGCTATTTAAAAGGTTAGACCATTAGTGAAGAAAACTAAGAACAACTTTTGAAAAAACTCAAGCTCTTTCATGCTTTCTGAAGAATCTCAGAGACTTTTTAAGGCTTTTTGAAGAAGCTCAGGGACTCTTTTTTTTTTTTCTTAAAAAAGCTTACAACACCTAGTATTCCCATGCGGCCTCCCATCCAAGTACTAACCAGGCCTTATTTAAAAGCTTAGACCATTAGTGAAGAAGACTAAGAAGAACTTTTGAAAAAACTCAAACTCTTTCATGCTTTCTGAAGAATCTCAGAGACTTTTTAAGGCTTTTTGAAGCTCAGGCACTCTTTTTTTTTTTTTTTTTTTTTTTAAAAGCTTACAGCACCTGGTATTCCCAGGCGGTCTCCCATCCAAGTACTAACCAGGCCCGACCCTGCTTAGCTTCCGAGATCAGACGAGATCGGGCGTGCCCAAGGTGGTATGGCCGTAAGCGAATACTGCTGCCAAAATTGGGCTATTTAAAAGGTTAGACCATTAGTGAAGAAAACTAAGAACAACTTTTGAAAAAACTCAAACTCTTTCATGCTTTCTGAAGAATCTCAGAGACTTTTTAAGGCTTTTTGAAGCTCAGGCACTCTTTTTTTTTTTTTTAAAAGCTTACAGCACCTGGTATTCCCAGGCGGTCTCCCATCCAAGTACTAACCAGGCCCGACCCTGCTTAGCTTCCGAGATCAGACGAGATCGGGCGTGCCCAAGGTGGTATGGCCGTAAGCTAAAACTGCTGCCAAAATTGGGCTATTTAAAAGGTTAGACCATTAGTGAAGAAAACTAAGAACAACTTTTGAAAAAACTCAAGCTCTTTCATGCTTTCTGAAGAATCTCAGAGACTTTTTAAGGCTTTTTGAAGAAGCTCAGGGACTCTTTTTTTTTTTTCTTAAAAAAGCTTACAACACCTAGTATTCCCATGCGGCCTCCCATCCAAGTACTAACCAGGCCTTATTTAAAAGCTTAGACCATTAGTGAAGAAGACTAAGAAGAACTTTTGAAAAAACTCAAACTCTTTCATGCTTTCTGAAGAATCTCAGAGACTTTTTAAGGCTTTTTGAAGCTCAGGCACTCTTTTTTTTTTTTTTTTTTTTTTAAAAGCTTACAGCACCTGGTATTCCCAGGCGGTCTCCCATCCAAGTACTAACCAGGCCCGACCCTGCTTAGCTTCCGAGATCAGACGAGATCGGGCGTGCCCAAGGTGGTATGGCCGTAAGCTAAAACTGCTGCCAAAATTGGGCTATTTAAAAGGTTAGACCATTAGTGAAGAAAACTAAGAACAACTTTTGAAAAAACTCAAGCTCTTTCATGCTTTCTGAAGAATCTCAGAGACTTTTTAAGGCTTTTTGAAGAAGCTCAGGGACTCTTTTTTTTTTTTCTTAAAAAAGCTTACAACACCTAGTATTCCCATGCGGCCTCCCATCCAAGTACTAACCAGGCCTTATTTAAAAGCTTAGACCATTAGTGAAGAAGACTAAGAAGAACTTTTGAAAAAACTCAAACTCTTTCATGCTTTCTGAAGAATCTCAGAGACTTTTTAAGGCTTTTTGAAGCTCAGGCACTCTTTTTTTTTTTTTTTTTTTTTTAAAAGCTTACAGCACCTGGTATTCCCAGGCGGTCTCCCATCCAAGTACTAACCAGGCCCGACCCTGCTTAGCTTCCGAGATCAGACGAGATCGGGCGTGCCCAAGGTGGTATGGCCGTAAGCTAAAACTGCTGCCAAAATTGGGCTATTTAAAAGGTTAGACCATTAGTGAAGAAAACTAAGAACAACTTTTGAAAAAACTCAAGCTCTTTCATGCTTTCTGAAGAATCTCAGAGACTTTTTAAGGCTTTTTGAAGAAGCTCAGGGACTCTTTTTTTTTTTTCTTAAAAAAGCTTACAACACCTAGTATTCCCATGCGGCCTCCCATCCAAGTACTAACCAGGCCTTATTTAAAAGCTTAGACCATTAGTGAAGAAGACTAAGAAGAACTTTTGAAAAAACTCAAACTCTTTCATGCTTTCTGAAGAATCTCAGAGACTTTTTAAGGCTTTTTGAAGCTCAGGCACTCTTTTTTTTTTTTTTTTTTTTTTTAAAAGCTTACAGCACCTGGTATTCCCAGGCGGTCTCCCATCCAAGTACTAACCAGGCCCGACCCTGCTTAGCTTCCGAGATCAGACGAGATCGGGCGTGCCCAAGGTGGTATGGCCGTAAGCTAAAACTGCTGCCAAAATTGGGCTATTTAAAAGGTTAGACCATTAGTGAAGAAAACTAAGAACAACTTTTGAAAAAACTCAAGCTCTTTCATGCTTTCTGAAGAATCTCAGAGACTTTTTAAGGCTTTTTGAAGAAGCTCAGGGACTCTTTTTTTTTTTTCTTAAAAAAGCTTACAACACCTAGTATTCCCATGCGGCCTCCCATCCAAGTACTAACCAGGCCTTATTTAAAAGCTTAGACCATTAGTGAAGAAGACTAAGAAGAACTTTTGAAAAAACTCAAACTCTTTCATGCTTTCTGAAGAATCTCAGAGACTTTTTAAGGCTTTTTGAAGCTCAGGCACTCTTTTTTTTTTTTTTTTTTTTTTTAAAAGCTTACAGCACCTGGTATTCCCAGGCGGTCTCCCATCCAAGTACTAACCAGGCCCGACCCTGCTTAGCTTCCGAGATCAGACGAGATCGGGCGTGCCCAAGGTGGTATGGCCGTAAGCGAATACTGCTGCCAAAATTGGGCTATTTAAAAGGTTAGACCATTAGTGAAGAAAACTAAGAACAACTTTTGAAAAAACTCAAACTCTTTCATGCTTTCTGAAGAATCTCAGAGACTTTTTAAGGCTTTTTGAAGCTCAGGCACTCTTTTTTTTTTTTTTAAAAGCTTACAGCACCTGGTATTCCCAGGCGGTCTCCCATCCAAGTACTAACCAGGCCCGACCCTGCTTAGCTTCCGAGATCAGACGAGATCGGGCGTGCCCAAGGTGGTATGGCCGTAAGCTAAAACTGCTGCCAAAATTGGGCTATTTAAAAGGTTAGACCATTAGTGAAGAAAACTAAGAACAACTTTTGAAAAAACTCAAGCTCTTTCATGCTTTCTGAAGAATCTCAGAGACTTTTTAAGGCTTTTTGAAGAAGCTCAGGGACTCTTTTTTTTTTTTCTTAAAAAAGCTTACAACACCTAGTATTCCCATGCGGCCTCCCATCCAAGTACTAACCAGGCCTTATTTAAAAGCTTAGACCATTAGTGAAGAAGACTAAGAAGAACTTTTGAAAAAACTCAAACTCTTTCATGCTTTCTGAAGAATCTCAGAGACTTTTTAAGGCTTTTTGAAGCTCAGGCACTCTTTTTTTTTTTTTTTTTTTTTTAAAAGCTTACAGCACCTGGTATTCCCAGGCGGTCTCCCATCCAAGTACTAACCAGGCCCGACCCTGCTTAGCTTCCGAGATCAGACGAGATCGGGCGTGCCCAAGGTGGTATGGCCGTAAGCTAAAACTGCTGCCAAAATTGGGCTATTTAAAAGGTTAGACCATTAGTGAAGAAAACTAAGAACAACTTTTGAAAAAACTCAAGCTCTTTCATGCTTTCTGAAGAATCTCAGAGACTTTTTAAGGCTTTTTGAAGAAGCTCAGGGACTCTTTTTTTTTTTTCTTAAAAAAGCTTACAACACCTAGTATTCCCATGCGGCCTCCCATCCAAGTACTAACCAGGCCTTATTTAAAAGCTTAGACCATTAGTGAAGAAGACTAAGAAGAACTTTTGAAAAAACTCAAACTCTTTCATGCTTTCTGAAGAATCTCAGAGACTTTTTAAGGCTTTTTGAAGCTCAGGCACTCTTTTTTTTTTTTTTTTTTTTTTTAAAAGCTTACAGCACCTGGTATTCCCAGGCGGTCTCCCATCCAAGTACTAACCAGGCCCGACCCTGCTTAGCTTCCGAGATCAGACGAGATCGGGCGTGCCCAAGGTGGTATGGCCGTAAGCTAAAACTGCTGCCAAAATTGGGCTATTTAAAAGGTTAGACCATTAGTGAAGAAAACTAAGAACAACTTTTGAAAAAACTCAAGCTCTTTCATGCTTTCTGAAGAATCTCAGAGACTTTTTAAGGCTTTTTGAAGAAGCTCAGGGACTCTTTTTTTTTTTTCTTAAAAAAGCTTACAACACCTAGTATTCCCATGCGGCCTCCCATCCAAGTACTAACCAGGCCTTATTTAAAAGCTTAGACCATTAGTGAAGAAGACTAAGAAGAACTTTTGAAAAAACTCAAACTCTTTCATGCTTTCTGAAGAATCTCAGAGACTTTTTAAGGCTTTTTGAAGCTCAGGCACTCTTTTTTTTTTTTTTAAAAGCTTACAGCACCTGGTATTCCCAGGCGGTCTCCCATCCAAGTACTAACCAGGCCCGACCCTGCTTAGCTTCCGAGATCAGACGAGATCGGGCGTGCCCAAGGTGGTATGGCCGTAAGCTAAAACTGCTGCCAAAATTGGGCTATTTAAAAGGTTAGACCATTAGTGAAGAAAACTAAGAACAACTTTTGAAAAAACTCAAGCTCTTTCATGCTTTCTGAAGAATCTCAGAGACTTTTTAAGGCTTTTTGAAGAAGCTCAGGGACTCTTTTTTTTTTTTCTTAAAAAAGCTTACAACACCTAGTATTCCCATGCGGCCTCCCATCCAAGTACTAACCAGGCCTTATTTAAAAGCTTAGACCATTAGTGAAGAAGACTAAGAAGAACTTTTGAAAAAACTCAAACTCTTTCATGCTTTCTGAAGAATCTCAGAGACTTTTTAAGGCTTTTTGAAGCTCAGGCACTCTTTTTTTTTTTTTTTTTTTTTTTAAAAGCTTACAGCACCTGGTATTCCCAGGCGGTCTCCCATCCAAGTACTAACCAGGCCCGACCCTGCTTAGCTTCCGAGATCAGACGAGATCGGGCGTGCCCAAGGTGGTATGGCCGTAAGCTAAAACTGCTGCCAAAATTGGGCTATTTAAAAGGTTAGACCATTAGTGAAGAAAACTAAGAACAACTTTTGAAAAAACTCAAGCTCTTTCATGCTTTCTGAAGAATCTCAGAGACTTTTTAAGGCTTTTTGAAGAAGCTCAGGGACTCTTTTTTTTTTTTCTTAAAAAAGCTTACAACACCTAGTATTCCCATGCGGCCTCCCATCCAAGTACTAACCAGGCCTTATTTAAAAGCTTAGACCATTAGTGAAGAAGACTAAGAAGAACTTTTGAAAAAACTCAAACTCTTTCATGCTTTCTGAAGAATCTCAGAGACTTTTTAAGGCTTTTTGAAGCTCAGGCACTCTTTTTTTTTTTTTTAAAAGCTTACAGCACCTGGTATTCCCAGGCGGTCTCCCATCCAAGTACTAACCAGGCCCGACCCTGCTTAGCTTCCGAGATCAGACGAGATCGGGCGTGCCCAAGGTGGTATGGCCGTAAGCTAAAACTGCTGCCAAAATTGGGCTATTTAAAAGGTTAGACCATTAGTGAAGAAAACTAAGAACAACTTTTGAAAAAACTCAAGCTCTTTCATGCTTTCTGAAGAATCTCAGAGACTTTTTAAGGCTTTTTGAAGAAGCTCAGGGACTCTTTTTTTTTTTTCTTAAAAAAGCTTACAACACCTAGTATTCCCATGCGGCCTCCCATCCAAGTACTAACCAGGCCTTATTTAAAAGCTTAGACCATTAGTGAAGAAGACTAAGAAGAACTTTTGAAAAAACTCAAACTCTTTCATGCTTTCTGAAGAATCTCAGAGACTTTTTAAGGCTTTTTGAAGCTCAGGCACTCTTTTTTTTTTTTTTTTTTTTTTAAAAGCTTACAGCACCTGGTATTCCCAGGCGGTCTCCCATCCAAGTACTAACCAGGCCCGACCCTGCTTAGCTTCCGAGATCAGACGAGATCGGGCATGCCCAAGGTGGTATGGCCGTAAGCTAAAACTGCTGCCAAAATTGGGCTATTTAAAAGGTTAGACCATTAGTGAAGAAAACTAAGAACAACTTTTGAAAAAACTCAAGCTCTTTCATGCTTTCTGAAGAATCTCAGAGACTTTTTAAGGCTTTTTGAAGAAGCTCAGGGACTCTTTTTTTTTTTTCTTAAAAAAGCTTACAACACCTAGTATTCCCATGCGGCCTCCCATCCAAGTACTAACCAGGCCTTATTTAAAAGCTTAGACCATTAGTGAAGAAGACTAAGAAGAACTTTTGAAAAAACTCAAACTCTTTCATGCTTTCTGAAGAATCTCAGAGACTTTTTAAGGCTTTTTGAAGCTCAGGCACTCTTTTTTTTTTTTTTTTTTTTTTAAAAGCTTACAGCACCTGGTATTCCCAGGCGGTCTCCCATCCAAGTACTAACCAGGCCCGACCCTGCTTAGCTTCCGAGATCAGACGAGATCGGGCGTGCCCAAGGTGGTATGGCCGTAAGCTAAAACTGCTGCCAAAATTGGGCTATTTAAAAGGTTAGACCATTAGTGAAGAAAACTAAGAACAACTTTTGAAAAAACTCAAGCTCTTTCATGCTTTCTGAAGAATCTCAGAGACTTTTTAAGGCTTTTTGAAGAAGCTCAGGGACTCTTTTTTTTTTTTCTTAAAAAAGCTTACAACACCTAGTATTCCCATGCGGCCTCCCATCCAAGTACTAACCAGGCCTTATTTAAAAGCTTAGACCATTAGTGAAGAAGACTAAGAAGAACTTTTGAAAAAACTCAAACTCTTTCATGCTTTCTGAAGAATCTCAGAGACTTTTTAAGGCTTTTTGAAGCTCAGGCACTCTTTTTTTTTTTTTTTTTTTTTTTAAAAGCTTACAGCACCTGGTATTCCCAGGCGGTCTCCCATCCAAGTACTAACCAGGCCCGACCCTGCTTAGCTTCCGAGATCAGACGAGATCGGGCGTGCCCAAGGTGGTATGGCCGTAAGCGAATACTGCTGCCAAAATTGGGCTATTTAAAAGGTTAGACCATTAGTGAAGAAAACTAAGAACAACTTTTGAAAAAACTCAAACTCTTTCATGCTTTCTGAAGAATCTCAGAGACTTTTTAAGGCTTTTTGAAGCTCAGGCACTCTTTTTTTTTTTTTTAAAAGCTTACAGCACCTGGTATTCCCAGGCGGTCTCCCATCCAAGTACTAACCAGGCCCGACCCTGCTTAGCTTCCGAGATCAGACGAGATCGGGCGTGCCCAAGGTGGTATGGCCGTAAGCTAAAACTGCTGCCAAAATTGGGCTATTTAAAAGGTTAGACCATTAGTGAAGAAAACTAAGAACAACTTTTGAAAAAACTCAAGCTCTTTCATGCTTTCTGAAGAATCTCAGAGACTTTTTAAGGCTTTTTGAAGAAGCTCAGGGACTCTTTTTTTTTTTTCTTAAAAAAGCTTACAACACCTAGTATTCCCATGCGGCCTCCCATCCAAGTACTAACCAGGCCTTATTTAAAAGCTTAGACCATTAGTGAAGAAGACTAAGAAGAACTTTTGAAAAAACTCAAACTCTTTCATGCTTTCTGAAGAATCTCAGAGACTTTTTAAGGCTTTTTGAAGCTCAGGCACTCTTTTTTTTTTTTTTTTTTTTTTAAAAGCTTACAGCACCTGGTATTCCCAGGCGGTCTCCCATCCAAGTACTAACCAGGCCCGACCCTGCTTAGCTTCCGAGATCAGACGAGATCGGGCGTGCCCAAGGTGGTATGGCCGTAAGCTAAAACTGCTGCCAAAATTGGGCTATTTAAAAGGTTAGACCATTAGTGAAGAAAACTAAGAACAACTTTTGAAAAAACTCAAGCTCTTTCATGCTTTCTGAAGAATCTCAGAGACTTTTTAAGGCTTTTTGAAGAAGCTCAGGGACTCTTTTTTTTTTTTCTTAAAAAAGCTTACAACACCTAGTATTCCCATGCGGCCTCCCATCCAAGTACTAACCAGGCCTTATTTAAAAGCTTAGACCATTAGTGAAGAAGACTAAGAAGAACTTTTGAAAAAACTCAAACTCTTTCATGCTTTCTGAAGAATCTCAGAGACTTTTTAAGGCTTTTTGAAGCTCAGGCACTCTTTTTTTTTTTTTTTTTTTTTTAAAAGCTTACAGCACCTGGTATTCCCAGGCGGTCTCCCATCCAAGTACTAACCAGGCCCGACCCTGCTTAGCTTCCGAGATCAGACGAGATCGGGCGTGCCCAAGGTGGTATGGCCGTAAGCTAAAACTGCTGCCAAAATTGGGCTATTTAAAAGGTTAGACCATTAGTGAAGAAAACTAAGAACAACTTTTGAAAAAACTCAAGCTCTTTCATGCTTTCTGAAGAATCTCAGAGACTTTTTAAGGCTTTTTGAAGAAGCTCAGGGACTCTTTTTTTTTTTTCTTAAAAAAGCTTACAACACCTAGTATTCCCATGCGGCCTCCCATCCAAGTACTAACCAGGCCTTATTTAAAAGCTTAGACCATTAGTGAAGAAGACTAAGAAGAACTTTTGAAAAAACTCAAACTCTTTCATGCTTTCTGAAGAATCTCAGAGACTTTTTAAGGCTTTTTGAAGCTCAGGCACTCTTTTTTTTTTTTTTTTTTTTTTAAAAGCTTACAGCACCTGGTATTCCCAGGCGGTCTCCCATCCAAGTACTAACCAGGCCCGACCCTGCTTAGCTTCCGAGATCAGACGAGATCGGGCGTGCCCAAGGTGGTATGGCCGTAAGCTAAAACTGCTGCCAAAATTGGGCTATTTAAAAGGTTAGACCATTAGTGAAGAAAACTAAGAACAACTTTTGAAAAAACTCAAGCTCTTTCATGCTTTCTGAAGAATCTCAGAGACTTTTTAAGGCTTTTTGAAGAAGCTCAGGGACTCTTTTTTTTTTTTCTTAAAAAAGCTTACAACACCTAGTATTCCCATGCGGCCTCCCATCCAAGTACTAACCAGGCCTTATTTAAAAGCTTAGACCATTAGTGAAGAAGACTAAGAAGAACTTTTGAAAAAACTCAAACTCTTTCATGCTTTCTGAAGAATCTCAGAGACTTTTTAAGGCTTTTTGAAGCTCAGGCACTCTTTTTTTTTTTTTTTTTTTTTTTAAAAGCTTACAGCACCTGGTATTCCCAGGCGGTCTCCCATCCAAGTACTAACCAGGCCCGACCCTGCTTAGCTTCCGAGATCAGACGAGATCGGGCGTGCCCAAGGTGGTATGGCCGTAAGCGAATACTGCTGCCAAAATTGGGCTATTTAAAAGGTTAGACCATTAGTGAAGAAAACTAAGAACAACTTTTGAAAAAACTCAAACTCTTTCATGCTTTCTGAAGAATCTCAGAGACTTTTTAAGGCTTTTTGAAGCTCAGGCACTCTTTTTTTTTTTTTTAAAAGCTTACAGCACCTGGTATTCCCAGGCGGTCTCCCATCCAAGTACTAACCAGGCCCGACCCTGCTTAGCTTCCGAGATCAGACGAGATCGGGCGTGCCCAAGGTGGTATGGCCGTAAGCTAAAACTGCTGCCAAAATTGGGCTATTTAAAAGGTTAGACCATTAGTGAAGAAAACTAAGAACAACTTTTGAAAAAACTCAAGCTCTTTCATGCTTTCTGAAGAATCTCAGAGACTTTTTAAGGCTTTTTGAAGAAGCTCAGGGACTCTTTTTTTTTTTTCTTAAAAAAGCTTACAACACCTAGTATTCCCATGCGGCCTCCCATCCAAGTACTAACCAGGCCTTATTTAAAAGCTTAGACCATTAGTGAAGAAGACTAAGAAGAACTTTTGAAAAAACTCAAACTCTTTCATGCTTTCTGAAGAATCTCAGAGACTTTTTAAGGCTTTTTGAAGCTCAGGCACTCTTTTTTTTTTTTTTTTTTTTTTAAAAGCTTACAGCACCTGGTATTCCCAGGCGGTCTCCCATCCAAGTACTAACCAGGCCCGACCCTGCTTAGCTTCCGAGATCAGACGAGATCGGGCGTGCCCAAGGTGGTATGGCCGTAAGCTAAAACTGCTGCCAAAATTGGGCTATTTAAAAGGTTAGACCATTAGTGAAGAAAACTAAGAACAACTTTTGAAAAAACTCAAGCTCTTTCATGCTTTCTGAAGAATCTCAGAGACTTTTTAAGGCTTTTTGAAGAAGCTCAGGGACTCTTTTTTTTTTTTCTTAAAAAAGCTTACAACACCTAGTATTCCCATGCGGCCTCCCATCCAAGTACTAACCAGGCCTTATTTAAAAGCTTAGACCATTAGTGAAGAAGACTAAGAAGAACTTTTGAAAAAACTCAAACTCTTTCATGCTTTCTGAAGAATCTCAGAGACTTTTTAAGGCTTTTTGAAGCTCAGGCACTCTTTTTTTTTTTTTTTTTTTTTTTAAAAGCTTACAGCACCTGGTATTCCCAGGCGGTCTCCCATCCAAGTACTAACCAGGCCCGACCCTGCTTAGCTTCCGAGATCAGACGAGATCGGGCGTGCCCAAGGTGGTATGGCCGTAAGCTAAAACTGCTGCCAAAATTGGGCTATTTAAAAGGTTAGACCATTAGTGAAGAAAACTAAGAACAACTTTTGAAAAAACTCAAGCTCTTTCATGCTTTCTGAAGAATCTCAGAGACTTTTTAAGGCTTTTTGAAGAAGCTCAGGGACTCTTTTTTTTTTTTCTTAAAAAAGCTTACAACACCTAGTATTCCCATGCGGCCTCCCATCCAAGTACTAACCAGGCCTTATTTAAAAGCTTAGACCATTAGTGAAGAAGACTAAGAAGAACTTTTGAAAAAACTCAAACTCTTTCATGCTTTCTGAAGAATCTCAGAGACTTTTTAAGGCTTTTTGAAGCTCAGGCACTCTTTTTTTTTTTTTTAAAAGCTTACAGCACCTGGTATTCCCAGGCGGTCTCCCATCCAAGTACTAACCAGGCCCGACCCTGCTTAGCTTCCGAGATCAGACGAGATCGGGCGTGCCCAAGGTGGTATGGCCGTAAGCTAAAACTGCTGCCAAAATTGGGCTATTTAAAAGGTTAGACCATTAGTGAAGAAAACTAAGAACAACTTTTGAAAAAACTCAAGCTCTTTCATGCTTTCTGAAGAATCTCAGAGACTTTTTAAGGCTTTTTGAAGAAGCTCAGGGACTCTTTTTTTTTTTTCTTAAAAAAGCTTACAACACCTAGTATTCCCATGCGGCCTCCCATCCAAGTACTAACCAGGCCTTATTTAAAAGCTTAGACCATTAGTGAAGAAGACTAAGAAGAACTTTTGAAAAAACTCAAACTCTTTCATGCTTTCTGAAGAATCTCAGAGACTTTTTAAGGCTTTTTGAAGCTCAGGCACTCTTTTTTTTTTTTTTAAAAGCTTACAGCACCTGGTATTCCCAGGCGGTCTCCCATCCAAGTACTAACCAGGCCCGACCCTGCTTAGCTTCCGAGATCAGACGAGATCGGGCGTGCCCAAGGTGGTATGGCCGTAAGCTAAAACTGCTGCCAAAATTGGGCTATTTAAAAGGTTAGACCATTAGTGAAGAAAACTAAGAACAACTTTTGAAAAAACTCAAGCTCTTTCATGCTTTCTGAAGAATCTCAGAGACTTTTTAAGGCTTTTTGAAGAAGCTCAGGGACTCTTTTTTTTTTTTCTTAAAAAAGCTTACAACACCTAGTATTCCCATGCGGCCTCCCATCCAAGTACTAACCAGGCCTTATTTAAAAGCTTAGACCATTAGTGAAGAAGACTAAGAAGAACTTTTGAAAAAACTCAAACTCTTTCATGCTTTCTGAAGAATCTCAGAGACTTTTTAAGGCTTTTTGAAGCTCAGGCACTCTTTTTTTTTTTTTTTTTTTTTTAAAAGCTTACAGCACCTGGTATTCCCAGGCGGTCTCCCATCCAAGTACTAACCAGGCCCGACCCTGCTTAGCTTCCGAGATCAGACGAGATCGGGCGTGCCCAAGGTGGTATGGCCGTAAGCTAAAACTGCTGCCAAAATTGGGCTATTTAAAAGGTTAGACCATTAGTGAAGAAAACTAAGAACAACTTTTGAAAAAACTCAAGCTCTTTCATGCTTTCTGAAGAATCTCAGAGACTTTTTAAGGCTTTTTGAAGAAGCTCAGGGACTCTTTTTTTTTTTTC
The DNA here is from genome assembly GCF_051911475.1 of Siphateles boraxobius. NCBI lineage: Eukaryota > Metazoa > Chordata > Actinopteri > Cypriniformes > Leuciscidae > Siphateles > Siphateles boraxobius. The sequence continues at coordinate 63 of NW_027508800.1, read as the reverse complement.
TTAAAAAAGCTTACAACACCTAGTATTCCCATGCGGCCTCCCATCCAAGTACTAACCAGGCCT